>NW_007113174.1:1095221-1314895 GCF_000164805.1 Carlito syrichta | reverse complement strand
GGTGTGGTTGTGCATGCCTGTAATTCTGGCTACTCAGAAGGCTGAGGTGGAAGGATCGCCGGAGCCCAGCAGGTGGAGGATGCGGTGGCCCGGGAGCGGGCCACTGCACTCCCAGTCTGGGCGACAGAGTGAGACTCCAACTCAAAAAAAAAAAAAAAAGAATATCCCTTTGATTGTCAGCCAACCTATAAGGTTTCAGAAAAGCAAAAATGGCCCATTTTAAAACTGAAGTTAAAAAAAAAAATCAGAATCTGTCCTGATGGTATATTGTAGCAGAGGTGCCATGATTGCTACAGGAGTGATCAGAAGGGAGGCTTAATTTTGGTGAGCACTTCTCAATGAATAACAAAATGTTCCAGCTATCATGCTTTCCAATTGGTCAGTGCTCAGACTGTACCAGCTATGAAATCGTTTAAATATCACTCCTGTGGGCTTGAAGAGGCTTGAAGCCATCAGCAAAACTAGGCCAACAGAGTTTATTCACTGTATCAAAGCTATGTCAGTTAAATGCTGTAAGCTGCAAACAACAGCCAGCTTGGGCTAGCCAAAGCAAAGAAATTAAATGGCTTATGCAAGCGTAATCTAGAGGTAGGCAGGCTCTCATGCCATTTGCCCATTATCCCTTTTCCTCTGTCCTCATTCCTACATTGGCTTCCTTCAGAATAGCAGCAAGGTGACTGGAGCTATTTTTTCTCTATATGGGTCCATAGCAGCATCTAGAGAAGAGAAATTATCTGTTCCTAAGTCTGTATCTGAATGTGACAAAAGTTTCCTCAGAAAACCCAACTAACCTTCCACTCGAGTCTTTTTGGCCTACACTGGGGTCCCATACACATTCCTGAACATTCATTGACTTAGTAGAATTTTTTAAGCCCTAACTCACTTCATTCCTATTAGTTCAGTGGTCAAGTATTGCAATGGAACCAAATGGTCATTAGCATTTGACTGCTGGTTCTCAGATATGTGTGTGCCTTAGGATCCCCTAAAGAACTTTACCCCCACGATTTCTGATTCAGCAAGTCTGGGGCGAAAACAGAGAATTTGCATCTCCAAACTTTTTCCAAGTGATGTTGATACTTCCAGCCCCAGGACCACCTTTAAAGACTCTCTAGATCTGACCTGCCACAATTTTACACAATTGTTGGAATTATTTTCCAACAAATATTCCCCCTGCTACATAACAGGTAAGGAATAGAAAGAATGTGAAGGGTCAACCAGTATACCCTCTGCACTGGCTGTGAGGGGCCCACATGGTCCTTGACATGAGTTTTTTGTTGTTGCTTGTTTTTGTTTTGTTTTGTTTTCCACTGTGACAGACACTGCCAGGCAAGTAAGTGTCTTGAGTCTATGGTGCTCAGGTGTCACTCTGAGACCATGGTGTTCCTCTCTGTGTAGAACAAAAAAGGCATTATCTCATTTTCTACCTTCTCCCCTGATCTTTTCCTTCCCTATAAATATACATCATGTACCAGGCAGAGTGCTGGGTGTTTGACTGGCTCCTGGAGGTGAGTTACATGCAGCTCTGTATATGTAGTTATGGGGTTTTAGTTGCCCAGAACATAATTCCCTTCACACTAGTGGGAATCACCAGACTTCCAGGCAAGATCATGATGGAACAGGTCAGACTGTGAGAGTCTTCACAAAAGTAAGTGTCCATAAAGACTCTCTGCATGAGTGGGTGGGTGTGTGCCAGTGGGTGAGTAAAAGTCCATCTGAGGGGATACATGGGTTCACGCACTCGGGGCTCTCCTCCAGAGGTGACTGCGACCCCTCATTGCCCTGAGATTAGAGACTGGAGAATGCAAAGTTTGGAGAGTGGAGCATGCAGGATTGTCTGCCATTCTGGGGGCTCTCTTGAGAGGAGGCAGCAGAGAAGAGTTGCCCCCAGCATTGGCACTGGCCCATGCAATCATCTGCAGCAGCAGACCTGGCATGAAAAGACATAGTGGAAACCTGGAATAAAGCACCAACACCACTGATGAGCTGTCATTGGGTGCCATATTCTCAGTTCCTGGCTGGGAAGAGACTAGCACTACCCTGCCCAGTTCTGCCCAGCCTCTTTCTTGGGACCCAGAGGATATTATCTCATCAGATTTGGAGAGACAGACACTCTTCCCCCATGTTGGAACAGGCACAGACACCTCAGATCTGAGTGGAAGACTTGACAGCAGCAGCAGTGAGTAGGGTGAGTCCAGATCTAATCCATTTTCCTCCCACAGCAGTCTGTGGGGCATCTGACCCACACTGAGAGCAACTCTATCAGCCTGCACTGAGAGTGGAGGGGAGGGCCTGGAGACCAGAGCTGCTCCCTAAGGTGGAGGCCTGAAAGGAACCTGGACTCATAGAAACTGCAAGAGAGCGAGGCTTTTTTTTAATTGTGTTTTGTTTTAGTTTTAGCTTTTTTCCTTCTCTTTCTCTCTGTTTTGTTTACATTTTTGTACTTGCTTTGTTTCTATGATTTTAATTTTTTTTTATTTTAGATTTTCTGTTTATGTACAGGTATTTTTTTTTTTTTTTGAGTTGGAGTCTCACTCTGTTGTCCAGACTGGAGTGCAGTGTCCGCTCCCAGCCACCACAGCCTTGACCTGCTGGGCTCCGGCAATCTTTCCACCTCAGCCTTCTGAGTAGTCGGAATTACAGGCATGTGCTACCATGCCCAGCTGATTTTTTTATTTATTGTAGAGATGAGGTCTCGCTGCCCAGGCAGGTCTTGAACCCGCGGGCTCAGGCAATCCACTCACCTCAGCCTCCCAAAGGCACGGGATTACAGGCTGAGCCACCGAGCCCGGCTTATGTACAGGTATTTTTGAGGGAGAGTATACTAATGGGGGGGGTGTTTTGTTTGTTTGTATGATTGTATGTTTTTATCTTTTTTGTTTTTTTCTGTCTTTGTTTGCCTCTCTGCTTATTCATTAGTTGATATGCCTGTTTTCCCTCTTCTTCTTCTCTCTCTCTCAACTTCCCTTTCCTCTTCCTCTTTCCTTTTTCCATTTTTTTCCCCTTTTCTTATCTCATTTTGCTTTTGGAGGCAAACAGACACTCTCACTGCATGGAAAGATTATAAGGCAGTGGGAAGTGGGTTCTAGGAGATCCACACACCCATCAGTGGATACTGGAATCTGCAGCTAGCTTCTAAATCACAGCTCCCCCTAATTAAATCTCAAAACTGCAAAAAGCACAGACTCCCCACCCCTAGTCCAGAATTGAACAAAACCAGAGGATCTACATAAGGAAGAATAGGAGATTAAGCAAACATAAATAAAAGCTACCCCCATCACTGAACAACAGAATTAAAGAAGAGGTAAAAAAAAAAAAAAAAGTAGGGGGAGGAGGGAAACCTACACAAATTAAGAAAAACCAAAGGAAGAATATGAGTCTCACACAGACCCCTGGGAGGTCAGCCAGTGAAAATACAGACTCGAACTCAAACAATGAAGATCCCCAGAATGACTGATCTCAAACCACAAATCCAGATATCAAGATATTAATAGAGAGAATAAATAGAAATGAGGAGAGACAAGAAGAAAGAATGAAGGAGTTGATCACTGAGATAACAGCAATAAAAAATACAGTGAATAAAATATATGACAAATCGATAAGCATGAAAAGCAGAATTAACCAAGCAGGAGAAAGAATCTCAGAGCATGAGGACCAAAATATGAAATTAACCCAAACTGTTAAAAACATAGAAAAGAAGCTTAAAAAGATAGAACAAAACCCCTAAGAAATGAGTGATTATTTTAAGCAGCTGAATCTAAGACTAATTGGAATCCCTGAGGCAGATAGAGACAGAGATCACCCTGAAACAAATATTCTGTGAAATTATCCAAGAAAACTTTCCTCAGTGACATGACAATTCAAGCACAAGAGCGTCAGAGAACCCCTGTAAGACAACAAATGAGAAGACCAATTCCCATACACGTAGTAATTTGCCTACCCAAAGTAGGTATAAAAGAAAAAAATCCTAAAAGGAATCACCTGGGGATCTTGCAATAATGAAGATTCTGGTTTAGGAAGCCTGGGGTGGAACCTGGAATTCTGAATTCCTAGCAAACTGTCAGGTGATGCTGATACCACTGGTCCCAAGCTACTCACTGAGTAGTATAACCCGGGAGGCCTCTTTACACTTTCCCCCTTCTGGTCATGTTCATTCCCCTTTTCAGAACATACTCTCTCTACTTCCAACTGTATGATCAAAATCCCTTTGTATATGCTGTCTGAAAAAATAAGGAGAGTAATTTTTTTGGTACACCTAGAAGCAACCACCAAAGGGAAAAGTCTTGAGATCCAAAGACTTGAGATCCATTTTTGGTAGTTACATTAGTCTTTGGGGTAAGTGCTGAAGTTCAGGTGTAGGAGAGAGAAATATGCACTAACAATGTACTAACAGGGTCCAGGCATCTTGAACTAAGTCAACATGCCCCTGGCTGAGTGGTTGAGGTCAAGTTAATCAGCAAGACTTACTAAACAAAGGTGAATATAATCTTAAGTAAATTGAGGGGAACCCATTTAGTTTTAACAGCATTGTTTTTTTAATATGCTTCAATCACATATTACTGAACATTGCAATTTGTTATAAAAAGATCATAATATAGGTGATCTCTTCACTTCTAATGTACAGGTCCTGGTATGGGAGGGTAACATATTAACTGGGAGTGAGGTAGGCATTCATCACTGTCCTCAGCCTTCCCTTTTGTCTATTCTTTGTTTAAAATGCTTTATTTAGAAGCCACAGGAGACTGTGGAAATGAATCTCCTGCAAAGCCTCAATGACGGCAATGGATTATACTCATGAGAAACAATTGCATCTAAGGCAGGCAGGAGGGCCAGTGCAGGTAATCACAGTGCAATTACGGCATCAGGCTGAACAGCACTGAGCCAGGTTGGATGATGGATGACTTTTCTGAAGGAGAACAGGGTAAGAGTGCTTGGCAGCTTGACTAAGGCTTCCTTCTGATCATCAAACATCAAATTGGCTTTTCTCAAGAATGAGGTGAAGCACTTCTGTGATGCTACTTAAACCATACGGTGTGCTAAAGCGATCACTTACTCACTGGTACAGGTCAAAGAAAAAGAAAACAAACCCAGACAAGGTCTGGTTACTGTACCCTTTAGGCGTCTTCAGCAGTTCTTGGAATCCCATGAGTGAGAGGAAATGGAAATAGAGGTAGTGGACGCTGCCTGATAGCACATGTTGAGGAGAATGGCATTAGATATCTTGGCTATTCAAAAGTAAGGAGAGAGGACAGATATCTGGGTCTTTCTAGGAAAACCCCAGCAAAGTTGGAGAGGCTGCAAAGTTGGCTGTCTCAGTGGAACAAAAGGAGAGAAGAGGGCAAAGGGAAAGGGAGGGGAGCTTGTGTGGGCACTGAAAGCCAAGATGAGGGCTCCAAGGGCTGCATTCCCCATATTTGGTGGGGCAAGGGGGTGCATTTTATGTATTTAGTGACTGTTACCAGTTCTGTACTGAGAGAGTTTAATCTCCATGGAAAATACCTTTTTTGTGAATGGCTCTTTTGAATATGCAAAGTGAGGTTTTGGATTACTCTGGAGGAGAAAGTTAAGGCAAAGTGAGACAAATTATTCTGCTTAGTCGTGAAACAGAGGTCTTGGATGTTTAACAGGAGGTTAAGGTCCAGGAACCAAGAGGCGAGGAGAGAGCTTTCATAGGGAGAGAAAGGGGAGTCAGCTATGTGGTGGGAGGCCAGGCCCCATAAGGAAGACCTACTCAGTAAAGTTTTCTCTGGTTTAGAGGATAGTAGATAAGGTATTAGGGATAGAAGCTCCTGACACACAACTATAAGTTGCTTTCTGTTATGTGCTGTAAATCCTCCACTATCCCCCAAATACTTAAAGTAGAAGTCTATTAGATACAACCTGCCTTGTATTAGTGATGACTTGAGGGAATGACAAAAAAAATGTGCTGTGTCCACATTTAGATGAAGTCAGTATATCTCTTATCCCAGCTGCAGTTGTATGAGCTAATGATTACCAAGGAAAAATGGAAATCTCAGATGGGGGCAAGCGCTTGATAAATATCTACAAAATATTAGCTACATATAGCTCATTAGAAGCTTTAAAAAGAGTTTGGTTATTGTTGTTGCAAGTAAACATTATTTGCCATACTCCTGGAGGTGTGAATAACCCTCACAATTCTAAGAGTTACATGGTCTAGCAGCCAGGAGGGGTGTTCATGGATGTTGCAACAAAATGACACATTGTGTTCAAGTTTTTAAATAATGACAAGGAGAAGTAATTCTCAACCAGGCTCCAGTCTGGAAATAGTTTTCTGCTAAATATTATGAAAGTTTTAACAGCTTAGGCAGAAAGTAAAGCGGTAGTGTTGAAGCACAGGGACGCAGACAGTCCTGGGAGGGACAGAGAACTTCATAAAGCAATGGTCACCAATCACCAGAGCAATCATTCTTCAAACAGCAGCAGAGAAAGCAAGGATCTTTAACTGCTTCACTTCCAGAATTCATGAAGAATAATGTGACAACTGTGGAGACGGGAGCATGCCATAACTAGGAAAAGGGGTGATGATAAAAGGAAGAAACCAACTAGGGGACAGCAGGAGAGGCAGAAACAGAAATGCTTTGAAGTGACAGAAGAATGCCACAAGGACAGGGCAGACTAGACCCGAGCAGAAGTTTTGCTGTGCTTGGTGGAGACTGAGAAATACGTATTAGAAGCTACTATGTGTCATTTATAATTTGTTGTGTAATTTTGCTTAAATTATCTACATAGTGAGTATGTGTATAGTTCTCATCCCAGTGCCAAAACATAAGCTCTGTCATCTTCAACAAAGTATCTGGACTATTATCATATAAAGCCCTCCAGGTGTTGACACAAATAGGCATCTGCCAGGCACAATGGCTTACACCTAACTCCCTCACCCACATCCACAGATAAAAACATTATTATAGAAGATTCTGGGGTTTAAAATGAGCATAAAAGTTGGGTAGCCTATTTATTCTTGGGCCCAGACTGAAAGTACAAGGTCATCCAGAGAGAGAAAGAGAGAATTTTTAAATTAAGGAATAAAATGCTAGTAAAAATATTAAATATGCTTGTGAATATTTTATTGCCAGTATTTTATACTCTAAAAATTGTTGCCTGCCTTTCTTCAGTGAGGAGAGACTGCATAAGGGAAATCAGATTTTAAGGAAGTCTGAACCTCCACGTCCTAAAATAAGGCAGATAAAGTATTGCTGAATATGCTTTATCAGAAAAGATCAGATAAAAGAAAAATATCCTAGAAAAAAAAAAGAATGAGCAAAGGAAATAGATAAGCAAGTTATATAGGCAAAATACAAATGGCTAAGAAACAAATGAAGAAAATGTTTAAGTTCTTTATTAAGCAAGAAATGCAAGCTGGGCTCGGTGGCTCAGCCTGTAATCCCGCACTTTGGGAGGCTGAGGTGAGTGAATTGCCTGAGCCAGTGGGTTTGAGACCCACCTGGGCAACTTGGTGAGACCTCATCTCTACAATAAATCAAAAAATTAGCCAGGTGTGGTAGCGCGCACCTGTAGTTCCAGCTGCTTGGAAGGCTGAGGCGGAAGGATCGCCGGAGCCCAGCAGGGTGACAGAGTGAGACTCCAACTCAAAAAAAAAAAAAAAAAGAAATGCAAATGTGTACAACAGAATATTTACACATGTCAACTTGGCAAAGTTCAAAGAGAATGAAGAGGCCTATTATAAGCAATGGTTTGGAGAAACCAGCTTTTTCAAGCACCGTAGTATGAATAGCACACGAACAGGCTCCTTGAAGGGAGGGTTGGTCTCTGTATCAAGAACTATAAAATGCATATACACTTTGGCCCCACAGTTCTAGAAATGTTTCCCAAGAAAACAAAATGAGCCAGTAAATATGTTCATTGTACCATGGTATAGGATGATTAAATTTGTTTAAGCTCCAACATTAAAAATTATTTGAGGCTGGGCTCAGTGGCTCAGCCTGTAATCCCAGCACTTTGGAAGGCTGAGGTGAATGAATTGTCTGAGCTTGCAGGTTCGAGACCGGACTGGGCAATTTGGTGAGGCCTTGTATCTACAATAAAAAAAAAAAAAAAAAAAAATTAGCCAGACATGGTACCACGTGCCTAGTTCTGGTTACTTGGAAGACAGGCGGAAGGATGGCCAGAACCCAGCAGGTCAACGCTTGGGTGGCCATGAAAGTGCCACGGGAGTGAGATTCCAACTCAAAAAAAAAAAAAAAATCGTTTGAAAGAATTATGATATGTTGATACGGTAGATTATTAGTTCAGCCACTTAAAAGAAAGATATGGTTAAATAGATTTTATTAAAATGAAAAATGTTCATAATATATCATTATGGAACAAGTAAGTTACAAAAGAGTATAGGTTGATACCTTTTTTCTAGTTTTACACGCAGAAACACAGACACACACATGGACATACACACATGCAAAAACACATGAGAGAGGAACACAAGGGAAGAACTTACCAAAACATTATTATTGATTTGTTTCTCTGGGAGGTGAGATTATAGATGATTTTTTTTTTCCTTATGGTTTTTCTATACTATCAACATTTTCTGTAATAAATTTGAACTACTTCTGACTGTTCTGTCAATGTTATCTGTAATAAACACTTTACTTCTGACACAGGATGGGGGACCCCAATGTTGGGGTCCAGCCGGAGAATCCAACAGGGTGCTTGACTTACAGAGGAAAGAATTCAAGAGTGAGCCAAAAGAGTAAAGTGAAAGTAAGATTATTAAAAGAAAAAAATAAAACAAAACAAAAAAGAAATCTACTCTGTTAGAGCAGCCCCTGTATATTGCTAGGCTTTCAGTTGGAAAATGAAAGTCAGTTTATTGAAATGAGAGAGAGCAGGCTGTTCCACAGACAGAGGAGCCTGGACTGGTTTACAGGAAGAACAGCAACCATATATTGCTAAGGTTGTATTGTTATAGTAATTTCTTGATTGTATGTTAAGAAGGGGGTAGAATATTCATGGGCTTCTTCAGAAATAGTTGGGGATTTCTAAAACTTGGGGTCCACCCAGCTTATTACTATAAATGGGCAGGGTTGGAACCATCATGGTGCTACAGGGTGTATCATTTAGCAAGCTATTGTATTAAAATGAACATATAATCAAGGCCAAGGTCAGGTAGAGGTCAAATAAGTTAACTGCATCCTGTTTTTCTCTGTCGGGGTTCAGAAAAACCAGGCTATTCACTTGTCTAGAGAAACTGTTTCAGCTACCTGTCCTGAGAAATTAACTTTGTTGTTTATCTTAGGAAACTAGTCTGCTTAATTCTTATCCCTCTTCCATAATATTCATAATAAAATAGAAAAATAGCATACTTTTCACTTTCCATCAAAAGGAGTTTGGATTCTTTTGTAGCTAAATTAGTGTTATTATTATTTGCAATTTTCTTAATAACAACCAAACAAATACAATGCTTTTTATAGCTGTATGTGATCTGTATCCAAATGGGACTATTAAAGGCTAAATCTCTTTCCCATTTATCTTCATAATGAACCTAAAAGAGAAATGAGGACTATTGTGCTAGAAATGAAAAAAAATGAGGTTCAGATAGTCTGTGAAATTTCCCCCTGAGTTTAAGGAAGAATTGGAAGCTGCTCTGAGAAAGAAAAACAAAATGCAAGACCCCAGACTATTGTTTTGAATAAAAGCTGAGTCCCCCTCGGATGTCAGTGATCATTTTATCATCAGTGTTGCCTCAACACCATGGTTTTTGGGCCACAAATAAGAAGTCTTTCCTTCTGGTTTAACAGCTTCTTCCTTGAGCCAGGAACACTTATGCATTTGAATGGTATTGATGCTGATGTGTATGTTGTGGTTTACTCCTACATCAGATAGATACCCTGGGATTCCCCCTTTGAACCCAGTCTGTTTTGTCCTCCAAGATGGAAACTTCCCCAGTAGGAAGGCTTTAGCCGTACCAAATGAGAAGAACACAGAATCAGACATATTCAAGTTTAAATGCTAACATCTCCAAGTTGTCATCAAATTCATTGAGGGCCTGGATAGAACAAAAAGGTAGAGGAAGAGCAAATTCCCTCTACTTTTTTTTTTTTTTCCTTTGAGCTGGGTTGTCATCTTCTCCTGTCCTGGGACATCAAAACTCCTGGGTCTCAGGCCCTCAGAATCTGGAATTACACCAGCAGCTCCCCTCACTTCATTCTCAGGCCTTTCACCTCGGATTGTAAGTTAAATCACCAGTCTCCCTGGTTCTGCAGCTTGTAGATGGCATATTGTGGAACTTCTTGTCGGCCATAAATTGTGTGAGTCAATTTCCATACTAATTATCCTCTTATATGAATCTGTATTTATCCAATTGGTTCTGCTCCTCTGGAGAACCCTGATGAATACACTGAGGAAGAGGAGACAAATGCATAGAGTGTGTCAAGCATAGTGTCAGGCACAGGGTAGGGACTCCATAAGAGTTAGTTGTCTCTCCCTGGACTCCTACACCCTCTGTAAAGTGCTCATTGCACTGCCTGAAGGAGGACCTGGTTCTCCTCGCATCTGATCTTGCCCGCAATTCTAAACCCAAATGGTAGTCCAGTGTAGGAGGATGTACCACGAAGTCATGAGGTTGAAGCTTCAGGGCTCTTCCTTGCAAGCCCATTAGAGGGCTGAGAGTTTTACTGAGAGTTGTAGAATGGTCTAATGTGAAGATGGGAAGATAGATAAGAGGATAAAGCAATTATAGATAAGTCTCCCTGGTAAATTGCCTGAAAAGATCTCAGAGGAAAGAAACATGCATCTCCAAAGTCCCAGGAATCTATTGTGATTCATTTTCTTATTCTAAATAATAAATAAGTATTCATCATTATATTTAATTGGGTGTTTGTGTTTTTGTAGTTTCAGAGCATCCCAAAATTGTATAAACCCCCATAACTTGACTCATTCCTGAAACTTTAGTTCACTAACCTGGCTTAAGACTCTCGTCTTACAATCTCCACCTTGGACTTTGCTTGGATATTGAGTGATAGAGATTTCTACCCACCCCCCGCCCCACCAAGGTTATTTGAAACAGTTCTATGCTGTTTACTAAATACACCAACCAAAGTTCTGTGTCCCTAAACTCCAGATTACAATCACATTTTTGCTTCCTGAACCACACAGAATATGTACTGTCTCTGAAGTTGCTTCCCAGGCCTCACACCCCAGATCCCAGCCACTTTCATCTGCTTGCTAAAGTTCCCCCTCACACTGGTGCCTAGAGCCTCACCCTTCAGATGTGATCAGACTCGTCACAGCATTGACAGGCATGTTACCACCCTCCAGTGATCCTGAGCATGGTCTCTCCTTGAAAAAGAGTGCTCACTCTAAAAATACCAAGGTCAAAATCAGTTTTCCCATAAGAAATAATGCTAATGAACTCCAGTGTGACAATTCTAGAATCAAGACTGCCATAGCCAATTCACCACCCATCGGTTGCTGACTTAGTAAGCTGATGAGGGTCTGCCTCCTCTACCCTTCCAGGGGAAGAAGGGATAACACTGGGTTTGTGCGAAAAGAGGCCAAAAGCCTTGAGTAGGACCACAACACAGGACAGTACAAAGAAAATGATTCCCTGCATACTTCCAGTTCTACCTGTGGTGTGGAAGGACAGGGTTGGCATTGAGGTATCACCAGGTTCCAGTGTGGGAGATGGGTTGCAGCCTGTGAGCAGGACCTGTGCCCTTGGAGGGAATAGATGAGAAAATGGTGCCGTCCTGTGACTACTTTCTTTGTCTGTCTCACTGTCTGGCTTCCACACTGCCTTCTCTAATTTCTTTGTCATAATCTTCACAACAGTCATGACAGTGCATTACCTCATATTGTTGAAAGAGCTGTTTTTTCTGCTCCTGCCTACCCACAATCCCCTTTACCCCCCAATTAAAGAAGGAATAAGACCATGCTGTCTCCTAAAGGCAGTACTGAAACTAGAAAGGACTTTGTTGGTATCTTAGCCCCAGGATTTCTGGATAAACAAAGACCTTCTGATATGCAAGGTATGGCACTGAATGCCAATTTTGCAGTAAGAATAACAGCAGAATAAGCATGACACCAGAGATGGCCGGGATGTAGTCAGGGTTTTCATGCTTCCAGACACCGCTGAAAGTGAACGCCACTCTGTCCACTACATACACACAGGTACATGCACTCCTGTACTGCAGTGGCAATGGTAGACTTTCTCTCATGGTACACTTCATCTGCTGCTGTAAACTGAGGCACAGCCATAGAGCTAGCAGAGGCCTAAATAAAAAAGGGTGTGCTAATTGAAACAAGCAAGTGCAGGCAGCCCAAGCGTTTCTATATATACATTTTATGTGCTGCAGTTATCAAGTAAAGACATCTTAAACAAGTGAAGCTATTTTGGGCATTTTCCCACCCTGCTTGCTCTCCCTGGTGAATGTAACTTGATTTTGTCTTATGTCAGCAGCCTCAGGTTAAAGAGAATCCCAAGCCAAGTGCCTCCATAGATACAGCTCTCAGTTACTCACAGCTTGTAAATGTTAGTGCAGTGAAATTACACCATTTTTGATCTATCATGACCTGTGAAAATTTGAATTTAACTGGAAGAGGGATAATAGCTAACAACAATAAAAGGCTAAATTTTACTTTCCGGATACAAGCCAGAATTGATTAAATAGGCAGATTGGTTTTGACAACTTGTAGCTTGAGAGTCACAAAATAAACAACACTGGCTAATGTGTTCTGTCCTGAAAAACCAAGTAGATGATATTTCATGCTTTTTAGACTTGACTGAAGAATATTATAAAACAGCACATTAAAACAACCACTCAAATAGCCGCTAGCTCCTCCCACCCAGAGCCTAACAAAATCCAGGTGAACCACACTACTGTTCCCTTTGTGTCATCCATCACCCACCCATCCATTCAGTCAGTCATCCCCTGACCCATCCATCCAACCAACAAATATTTGTGTGCACTTTTCATGTGTCAGAGATATAATGAGTCACATAAATAGGATTTTCGTTCCATAGCATCTCCCGTCTCTTCTCCCTTGTTTTGGTCACCATGGAGGTTCACATTCACATGATAACTTGTGACTCAAGATTGCCAGGGAGATTGGCACCAGAACCCTGGCCAATCAGGTTTAGCTTCTCAGATCTATTCCTAGGACAAGTGCCAGGACAGCTCAGCTCATTGGCTGAGATGGCTGTATACGGCACTGGAGTCACTTAGACAACTGCATCAGAAGCTAGATTTGGATCAGGATGAAGCAACAAGTCATAATAGGCCAAGGAAGAGGATTACACACTGTGGGGAGAAGGTAGCATTTAGAGCGAACAAACGCTATCCCCATCACAATGTCTCCTTCAATTCAAGATATTTTTAACTTAATTTTGGTAATGAGAGGAAAAGGAGGCTAGAAATTAAAAAAACAATCAAAAATTAATACAATGGGTTGAAATCAAGGCAAACTTGGCCAACCATGGAAAACTTTTGTGTATAAACAATTTAAAAAAACAATATGCAAAGAGTAAAGAACGTACCGCAGAAGTTCGGTAACAATTTTTAAGCATCACTTTCTTTTGTTTCATATTATAACAAAGTCAGAGATCATTACTATTCCCTGATTCTCTATAGGCTTCTCAGACACTTTAGTAGCTTGGATGGAAGCCAGGTGCATTCTATTGTCAGCCTTCCAGGACTTGGCATTAGTCACCAATGCTAATGCAAAAACTAAGACAGTCGGCACAGTCAGGGTGTGTATGGGGAGGGTGTATAGGCCATTCTGTTTGGAATTCTCAGACTGCTCTAACCAAGTGATGAGGCCAGTCTGGACCTCAATCCCAAACTGCATTTTACCTAGCTAGAATCTCTGTTTTCCCTTCTGTCAAATGAGCATGATTATACCTCACTCATAGAGTTGGGTCAGTTTTGCCTACTCACTTCTATCAAGTCTCCTAAAAGTACGTAGGAGCACAATGTAGTCTTGAGAGGAGACTAAGGAAATGCCGTTGAAGCTGCATTTGCATCACACTTTTTTTACTTTGATTTCATGTTTATTTGAAAGAATGATGAACTTACTAGGGAGACTTTAGCCCTTCTAGTTCATCCCTTGTCTACCTTAGAGCTCAGCAAACTTTATAGGTAAAGTATCATATAGTAAATATTGATCTATACAGTATCTCTACCAACTATTCTACTCTGTGTTGTTATGCAAAAGAAGTCATGAACAATATATAACCAAATCAGTGTGGCCATGTTCTAATAAATATTTATTTACAGCAACACATAGCAGAGCAGATTTGATTCACGGGCCATAGGTTTCAGACCCCAAATGAGATAGAATATACATCTGTGAGATATATAGATAATATAAATGTCTATGAAATAGTACATATACAGTTTTTTTGACAGTGTCTGACATGTAAGACATGCTCAATAAATACTTCTCTGACCATTTTGTTTTGACAGCACCCATAACTCAAAAAGCATATTTATTCATTCAACAAATTTTGCTTTAGTGCTTTCTGTATGCCAGGATGTATTCTTGTCACCAAGACACAACGATGAACAAGACAAAGTGCCTGCTTTTATAGAGGTTATATTGTAGAGGTGAGGAAGGGAAAATGTGGGAGGAAGGAAAGAAAAGAAGGAAGCAATCAGCCTGTGATAAGTGTTATGTGGACAATAAATTGGATGCTATGGAAATACAAATAACATAGCCATTTTGATAGAATGTTTAGGGCAGACATCTCAGAGCGGGTGACATTGAACAGAACCCTGAATGGAGAAAAGGAGCTATCCAGGCTGTGATCAGAAAAAGCATTCCAGACTTAGTAAACAATGAGTAGGAATGCTGGAGAGTAGAGATGAGCACTGCCTTTTACTGGAAAGGATTTGGAAGGGTAGTGTGACTGAGCTCAGCGGGCAAGTGGGAGGAGAACAGAGAGAAGGTCAGAGTTAGGCAGCTATCAGATCACTTAGACCAGTGCTGCCCACTGGAAGCATAATGTGAACTGTACATGTGACTTGAAATCTCTAGTGTGTGTGTGTGTGTGTGTGTGTGTGTGTGTGTGTGTGTGTGTGTGTATACATATATATACATTAATTTGTATACATATATAGGTTAAACCGAATTTTAAAAATAGATTTGTATTTAACCCAACATATTAAAATACTGTTTCAACATGCACTCATTATAAGAATTATTAATGGATATTTTTCCTTCTTTTATTCATGCTAATTCTTCTAAATCAGGTGTGTATTTTATGTTTACACATCCCAATATGGACCAGCCGTATTTCAAATGTTCAATAGCCAAATATAGCTAGTGGTTGCCAAATTTGACAGCATATATTTAGAAGTGTATAAGGTAGGATAAAGAGCTTGGATTTTTTTACTTCAAGGCATTAGAGGGTTTGAACAAGAGACCAATATGCCCTAATTTACATTTCCAAAAGATCATTCTTTGTTGGCTACTTTATGGAAAATGAATTAAAGGGGAACTATAGGAGGAGAAAAAATGGAAGAGAGAGGATCCATTGGGAAGTGATTGGCCTGAGGCAGGGGAGGAAAAGCATGATCTGGAGAGGAGTGGAGGAGGTGGACAATGAGGTAGAGAGGATGGATTTGAGATGTTGAGTCCAAGCTGGTGTTAGATGCAAGGTAGAAGCCTACAGATTTTGGTGTTGGAATCAATACCTGTGTGTTCAGGGGGTGCTTCCTGTCACACCCACACACAGTCACACAGATCTCAAAAATGACTACATTGTTCAACCATATCAAATAATACCATAAGAATGTTGTTAGTCTTTACTGACAAAGGTTCACAGTGCCAGGTCAAACAAGAATGGATGAATGAAGAGTTTGGGGATCCGGTGATTTGTACTGAGTCTGGAGCAAGAATGAGAGAAAAATGTAAGCTTTATTAGCATTGGCCTAAAAATTTCCAGCCCAATTACTTTCCTTTGTCTATCTGCGCCTACTCTGGAAGCCTAAATATCTTAGGGTCTGGCCCCAGTCACTGCAAATATTTCTCACTGTTTTTTTGTTTTGTTTTGTTTTGTTTTATTCTCCCTTTCTGGCCTGAGCTCAGGCAATAAACCCCAGTGGGAGACAAGGCCACACTGTCAGAAGGAAGAAGGTGGCTGTTGGAAGGGACTGCTGGGCAGTTATGGAAGCATACAAGCAGAGAGTCAGAAGAGGAGACAATGCCGAGGCAAGGAGCAGAACTAAGTAATCCTCAGAGCAAATGGTGCTCTGAGCTGCTTCTCCACTACCCACTAATCAAAACAAAGGCAGGGCCCGTGCTTATGAGACACTTTGTAGTTTCCTGTTGTTTCCTATATTTGTTTCATTGAATCTTCAGAAAGAAACCTGAAGAAGGCATTAGAGAGGAAACTGAGCCTGCCTTGCTTGTCCAAGATCATACAGCCTGGAAGAAATGAAACCAGGGACTTCAAATCAAGGCCTCATTCTCCATTACACACATGCCAAGGTATCAGTGAGTCCAGCAGCCATGCGAAGCCACAGCATGAAGGGCACAGGGAAACCACACATGCCACTTTGTGCGTGGAAGTTATTCAAGTCACACCCTGGGGACACCAGGCATCTTTTCTTCATTTGTGTCCCCTCATATCTTAGTTTCAGACAGTGTATTTAAATAAATGAATCAGTACTCTGGACTAGGATATCAGTAGCATCTGGGATCAGTCCTAGAATGGGGAGTCTGGCCAGGGCAGTGTGGAAAATGGTTTCTATAAAAAAATATTTAAATGTTTATTTAAATTCTTCCAAGTCAAGTTGTCCAACTTTGAAATGCCTCCAAAAGACAACCAAAAAAACCAAAAGCCCTAAAGGAAAAAAATGAGCTAAGGTACATAAGCTATTTATTTCCTTTTATTTATATTTCTTATCTAGATCCAAATCAGAAAAGGTTTTGTATAGACTTGCCCTACCTTGTCTCCATTATAGAAGTGCTGTATGAAAATAAATTACTATCAACCAATGCAATGTATGAGGCACTAGATTAAATATTTCACATTTAATCCTGACAACATTATATATAAAGATACTACAGTTATTCCTATTTTACTTATAAAGAAGAAGAAGGAGACGGAGGAAGTGAAGGAGGACAAAAAAGTAACTAGCATGTATTAAACACCTACTATGGGCCCTCCACTGAGAGCAGCATCTGGTGCTACCTGAGCTATCACATTGACTTCTCCTCCAATGCCATGGTGCGCTATCTACATTTCACATGTGAGTAAACTGTCAGAGAGGTAAGTAACTTGCCAAAGTTCACAGTTATATAGGGTGGAGGCAGGACTCAAATCCAGGTCTTTCCAGTACAAGAGATCCTTGTGATTAAGGCTTTCATATCAACCCTGTGATGTGTGATTGAAGGTCACAATTACATTTCGCTATATGAACAGTGAGACTCTTTTTATTGCCTTCTCATTAATGGCTAACTATGCATTTGATTGTCTAATAGGCATTTATTGAGTGCCTAGTGCACACAGAGCTTGTGTATATTATTGTCTTCCATCTGTGTCTTAAAATACTTTCCTGATTTGGTTATTCCTAATCTAAGAGAATGCTGTACACATGACCCCAGACCAAAGTGGTTTGGTACAGCCGGGAGAGAAAGGAAACATTTGACCACAGACTATATATCAGGCATGGTGCTCAGCACTAGCTATTCATCTAATAAACAAAGAACTCTCCATAAAATTCCAATAAATAATAATACAATTTTCCTACTACATTTATATTCCTGGAAATTCAACATATATTAAAATCATGAAAAACATTTTAAAAATTTAAAATTCATAAATAAGTATTTAATATTCATTTTATAAAAAGGGAAACTGAGGCTTAGATAGCTAAAGTAACAGAGCTATAAAGCGTCAAATCCTAGTAAAATGATGCATATTTTACCTCAGATTGACTACCAAGTAAAAATTAACAGCAAAATTAAAGCCAACCATGTGAGCTCTATACGTCTCAAGGTCAAGATGTAGTTATGATACCTATTCTAGTTATGATACCTATTCTTCCTCCCCACAGCTCCACAAAAAAAAAGAAGAAAGGAAAGAATATCACTTATCAATTATTCATTATTCACTATGACAAGGCAGGTTGGGCAAACAACTCAAATCATATTTCAAATATTTTGGGTCAACCAAATTCCCAGGATAGTCTGCCATACTTATAAACCCTTTCAACAGAAAACCATGTGAAATTGATGGGAAATAGGCTCCACATGTGTCCTGCTCATTAACATAAAAATAAAAAAGTCTTTTTAAGAGTCATTGACTGTGCTAGAAGTCTTTTGAGGGTTCATTAGTGATTGCCACTCCCAATATGAAATAGGAAAGAAATCTTTCTAAATTTTCTTGAATTTTCTTGAAAACAGGGCATTATATTTGTCACATGCCATTATTCATGCAGATGCCATTTCTGCAAGCTGACTTGAACATCCGTTAGTCCTTGAGAGGCAGCATCTTTGTGTGTATCTTTTGGCCAGAAAAAAAAGTTGCCTGGAAATTATACATATCGTTTTTGAATGGAATTCCAAATGGGGCATTTTCTAAACTAAAAAGAACATGGAAGGAACAGAAGGAGGAAGGGAGGATGGGAAGGAATGAATAAATGCAACAAACATCACTTATTTGCCTAATTATGGGTCTTCCTGTATCTCTAAGGAGTAGACTGGTGGCATTTGTCCTTTCTTGGGCCATGGCTTGAGCAAGGGTAGATAAATTTGGGAAGCAGGAATTCAGTGCATTTGTCTGCTTAATTCTGCTATCTTCTGCTCAATGCATGTGTCATTCTCAGAACTCTCAAGTCCCTTTCCCTTCTTCCTCTCCCTTCCTGTTTTTGTTTTTTTTCTTTCCAGTCTCTGGTTCAAATACATTTACTGAGTTCTCCATGCCAGAAGCCAGTAAGCTCTTCATATGCGGCATCATATTCATTCATTCATATATTCATTCATATATTTGTTCATTCATTCATCAGATATTTCCTACTCTTGATTTGTACCAGTCACTGTACTAGGTGCTAGGACACAGTGGTGAGCAGGATGACCTTGTAACAGAGGCAGGATGTAAACCAGAGCATCTTCCAATTGTCTCCGCCTTCTCTTCCAAAAACAGATGGTCAGGAGCCAAGGGGCAGTTTCTGTTCTCTTTCTTTAGGAATCAAATAAGATATCAACCCTCCTTTTATTTTTAGAGGACATTTTACATTCCTCTCCTTCCCGAGAAGCTACTTATTCTGACATTTATTCATGCATTCATTTATTCACTCAACCAACAATAATTGAAATGTCCCAAGTGCCAAAGAGCAGTAAAATGTGGTGCAATCATATGTCAGCTCTAGGGCCAGGCAGGCGGGACTTCACCACTCATCAGCTGTGCAACTTCCCTAAGGCTCCATTTCCTCCCCTGTAGAATGGGGCTCCTCTTAGAACCTACCTTACAGACTCATTAGGAGGATTTAACATCGTAATCACACACAGTTTTGCAGCTAATACACTCAGTAAAATGGTAGTTATTATAATTGCTGTTATTGTTTGCACAATGTACTGGGAACAAGAAAATAGACAAAATTTATAAAGGGATTCTGAGAGGACAAACGTCACTCCAAAAGAGAGGAGAGCGCATCTTCTCTCTCTGGTGAGTCTGAGGTGTCTCTCATCAGTTCAGCCATGTGAGCCAGTGTAAGATCCCACAAGTCTCCAGTTTGCTCTCCCTTGTTTGAAGACGGAATAGCTCCAGTGGCCTTGAAACATCTCATTTTTTGCCTGAGTGCACATTATACATAATTGATCACACTGCAGAGCCCATACCTGAGAAAGCTGTTAGTTCAATAATTCACCTTGTCTGCTTGCATACACCAGATGTGACTCTCGCAAACTGACGTGAACATCCATTAGCCCATGAGACGCAGCATCTCTGTGTGTATCTTTTGGCCAGAAAAGAAGTAGCCTGAGCCTATCCCTGAACTGAGAAGTGGGCGAGGTTACCACTCTCTGATAAATACTCAGCAGGTGCGGGTTTTATAAGCAAGGTACGTACTTCTCCCCTGAGGGTGGAACATGTGCCCTTTCAGCTCATAAGGATAAAACATAGCAAGTGATCTTCCCAGAAAAGAAAAAAGAATGTTCAATATGTGAACTGAAAGAAAATGCCAGTGTTCCAAGTGGAGCCAATTTACTCATTTAGATAGCAAATAAGAATGGAAATACAGGTGAGTAAGATTATTAAAGAGTTTAAAACTCACGAAAGTTAAGGGAGGAGCAGTGAAAGCTGATAGCAGGACAGAGGAAGTAATCACAGATAAATGACCTCTGAGTATAAAAGAATTATCTAGAAAGTACTGACCAGAATTAATTTTTCTCTCACCTGCAGTCTCCGGGCTTCTAAGCAGGTACTTTTGCAGACATTCATTCTTCTAATCATTTATTTATCAAATATTTTAATGAGAAATTCTCCATGTGGTAGTCCTATATATGTGTGTGTGTGTGTGTGTGTGTGTGTGTGTGTGTGTGTGTGTGTGTGTGTGTGTGTGTACAGTAGCCAAAAAGGACAGAAAAGACCAGAGTAGAAGATATTCAGTTGACAAAAGCTCTCAACTGAAAACAAATGCAGACACAATCTACAAATTCCTCGTCACAGGCAAATCAGCTCTGTCTCAAGGACTGTCCAATCAGGGAGGTTTGCAAGTGAACTGGAGACTGGCCCAGGCCTTCTTGCCTTTTCTGACTAAAGGTCCCTCCAGAGTTTTGCTGAGAGGGGTGCTATGGTTGGTGCTGTCCATGTGCCTTGCTTTATAATTCCTCTGAACATGCATCTTTATGTATCATTTATTGGCTATGCCCGACTAGATTTTAAGGAAGTGAAGGCCTTGAGTTTAGAATATACATGCACAATGCAATTGTAGTTTGTCATTTATTAAACTGTTTTTTGTTTGTCCCATAACATGAGTTAAGTCCTCTTCAACTTGTGTTTTTTATCTTTGTAAAGCGCTTTAGTAGATAAAGAGTATTTATTATTTGTTCACAATTCCTCCTTCCCTCTTTGCCACTGCTGTGATAGTACTGTGAGCAGAGTATATTTCCTAGCCAACTGACATTGGACTTGGCCATATAACTTGCTTTGGCCAATAGAAAATAAATGGAAGAGACAGCATGTTCCAAGCTGAGGCTTTCAGAGACAAAGAAACTTTCCTGCAATCTCATGTGATCTTGTAAACATCTCAATCACTATGAGAAGGATATGACCCAGGTGGCCTTCAGCTTGAGTCTCAGAATGAGGGCCCCACAAGCAGATCTGAACCTAATCTACAGCATAAAGCTAAGTCCAACTTAGCCTAGCAAAGCACCACAGAGTCACAGTTGACTCATAGACCTGTAAATGAGAAATAAGTATGTGTTTCTCTGTGGGGGTTGGTTTTTACACAGGATCATTATAGCAAAACCTGACTAATGCAAATCCCAAGTTAAAGATAGACTACCTAGGAAAATTTCAACTCAATTGACAACTTTCCTTAAGTTTATAATGCTCAGAGGAGAATGGGCCAATTAAGTAACTAGACATGGCCTATATCTGACTGACAGTGCCATACATTACATAAGTAACTTAAAGTTCAGAAATCGGAATAGCACTCTTATATGCTATTGTTTTAGTCCATTCAGACTGCTATAATAAAATACATTAGATTAGGTAATTTATAAAAAATTAGAATTGTATTGCTCACAGTTCTGGAAGTAACAAGATCAAGGTACCAGCAGATCTGGCATCTAGTGAGGGCTTGTTCCTCATAGATGTCACCTTCTATGTGGAAAGGGAAGGGGTAAACAGGCTTTCTCAAGTCTCATTTACAAAGGAACTAAACCCATTCCCAATCACCTCCCAAAGGCTTCACCTCTTTATACTACAGCATTGGAGATTAGGTTTCAACATATGTATTTTGGGAAAAAACAAATATTCAGACCATACCACCTAAAACCAAGAAAGCCCTGAATAACTATTCACAGATGTTATTATTTATCAATACTAATGCAACCATTCATAAAGGACTCACTGTTAAGTTTCTTATATATATAGTAATCTCTTAGTATCCATGGGAGATTGGTTCCAGGAACCCTCCCCCCACAGACAGTAAAATGTTCAAATCTCTTTTATAAAATAGTGTAGTATTTGCACTTAACCTACATATATCCTCTGATATACTTTAAATCATCTCTAAATGACTTACAATAACTAATACAATGTAAATGCTATGTAAAAAGTTGTTAATATTGTATTATTTAGGGAACAATGACAAGAAAAAAAGGTACATGTGCAGTGCATTTTTTCCCAAATATTTTCAGCCTATAATGGGTCAAATCTGCAAATGTGAAACCCACAGATACAAAGGGCCAACTGTCATTCAATCCTCAATAAATGGCATACTTATTATTATTATTTCCATTTTATAGAAACGAGAACACAGAGAGGTTAAGTAAGGCATCCAAAACCACTCAAATATAAGCAAAGGAGCCAATACTTAAACCCAAATCATCAACCTTCAAAATCATCAACCTTCAAAAGGAACTAAACTGTTCCTTTTTGAAACCCATCACCCTCCATGGGGCTTACAAAACTTTGTCCACACCTCCCAACCATGCATTCCCCCTGTTTGTAAAGAATTCTTCCTTCTACCTTTTATATCTTGTTAGATGTCACCAATTCGGGATCTTGACACAGGTCTATGGAGAGCACATGTAAACAGATCCCATGTATCGTTCCTCTGTAAATAGATTCCATAATGACTCAGATGGGGTCCAGCTTGCAGGCTGAAAGATGGGCTTGTGACCTGGAGACCTCCTGTCAGCTGTCTGGGTATGGGCTCTGACCTGCTTCTTCCTTACCTATGTGGGTTCTCACAAAAACCATAGGTTTTTGTTGGGTTGTTGTTGGATTGTTGTTTGGTTTGGGGCTTTTTGTTTCCATGACCTTTTTGTCTTTCCCAGAAAAAGCTATGATTCTTTTTTTTTCCTTCAGATACTCAATATCCCTGGTTCCCACTTTTCTCTCACTGCTCTTACAACTATGTGTATTTTTATTTGGTTTATAGTCTTTGCTTTTACTGCCCTCAAAATTCCTCAAGGGCATCTCAAGGCTTTTTACGGTTCTTCCCTCTTCTCAGGATGCAATGAAAAGCATATTTCTTTCAGGTGGATCTAACATTATAGTTGGAAAGAAAATGATTCCTTCTGAGACTGTTTAGCCAAAAGAAAAACTGACTTAGGTGATCTCCCTAAGAAGCTACTCTGTCTGAGGCATGACCTAGACAAGCCAAAACAAATTTGAAGAAGTTCAGAGTTGGAGGGCTCACGCCGTCTGATGTGAAAACCAAAGTAATCAAAACTATGAGGTCCACAAGCAACTTGTACATAAGGGTTCACAACTGGCAAAAACTAGAAGCAACCCAGATGTCCGTTAACTGGTGAGCAGATAAACAATTTGTGGTACATCCATGCAGGTCAATCCAAACCAGCAGATACACACACAAAACATGGATGAATCTCAAAAATGTGTGGAGGGAAAGAAGTCAGATATAAAAGATGATGTACTATATGATTCCACTTATATACCACTCAGGATACAAGATAAATGCAAGGTAAAACTATGATGATGAAGTCAGATAGGTGGTCTCCAGGCACCAGGATAAGGCGAGGAAGAAACTGACTACAATTTCATGATATGCAGAACATAGTGGACTGATGGAAATGTTCTAGATCTTGATTTTGGTGCTGACTGTATTATTGCATTATTTCATTAAACATTCAAATTTAAAAAAAAAAGAAAGAAAAAGGAAACTATAAAGCGAATGCATGTTCATTGTCCAAAAAAATGGGAAAATATAGATAAGCAAAATACATATAAAAACTATCCATGAGTCTTTCCCCCCAGATTACTACTTTTGGTTAGTATGTTACTATTTTGATATATTCCTTGCTAGTCTCTTAAATATATCTTAACATACTCATGATTTTACAGTACATGAAATTTAGTAGTTTGCTTTCTCACTCAATATTTTCGTGGAAGCATTTTTTTTCAAATTCATAAATTCATTAGAACAGTACATGCCTAAGCATGCCAATGACAATTGGTCTCTAAAAATAACCTACAAAAAAATATGAGGAGCATGGTCAAACATGTTTGGGAGACAATGCGTGTGACATGGCTCATCTTGGAGATTCATTAATGCATATTGGCTTATTTAAATACCTGGAAAGCTGTGCAATAAAGGAATCTATTTCATTTTATTTATCTGGCATTTCTCAAGGATATTTGAGTATGCATCCCATTTTTGGAGGAACAACTATTAACATCCCACAAAATTATATTTCCTGGACCAGTGGTCTAGACTGACCCAATAAATGTTTTGAGGATTTCTAATTAGATGTCCCTTAAACTTCTTGCTTGACGTCGGTTGGTATTACAGATCTAGGCCCCCACATGCTAAAACAAGAAATTTGTATTAAACCATGAAGAAAAATTTAGTTGAAGTTAAAGGAAGACATGAAGGAGGTATATGGATTTTCAAATTCAATTCAAATTCCTAAAGAAGAAAAAACAAAAACTCATCCGTCCATTTCATTCTGTATTTGACAGTCACATGCTACCAGGCATGCCAGTTCCTTTTTTCTTTAGTTTCTCACATAATTCTTATCATAGATCTGTTCGGTAAATATTATTGCACCCATTTTACAGGTAAAAAAGTTGAAGTTGAGAGAGCGTAAGAGTCTGATTCAAGGGCACAGCTGGTGAATGGCAGGGCAAAGCTTTGAATCCACGTCCTCTGTCTGAGGATGCACTCTTTCCATGGTATTACAGTTAGCACTGGTCACTGTCTTCTCTCAGCAGCCAGCAATGGCATAATACCTTTCCCTATGAAATTAAAATCAGTAGTCTAGAGCTAAAAGATCTTATTCGAATGCCATTAGCCATCTTCTCGGTCATTTAATTATGTCCAGCAAAGGATTGTTCTTTTTCTTCCTTATCATTTGCAGCATCATCCTCCAAATGCAGCTCACGGTCCTGCATACTTGGAATCGTAAGTTAAACCTCTCTGTCTTGTATGTTAAAATCACTTCACTTAATGTATTGAATTTCAGCCCTTTTATTGGCTTGAAATTTATTTTACATTAGAAGGCATTGGGAATGCAAAATTGGGAATGCATTTTATGAAAAGATATTGAACAGCAGATTACAGACCGTCTTTCCATTAAAGGAGAGGAATTGGAAATGGGTTGACATGCTCCGTGGGTTTCATTAGGGAAAGATGAAGAAAAGGAAACTAGAATTCACTGAACTAGTTGAAGTCAAATGCTTTATCTATGTTATCCTATTTAATCTTTAAAGCCATCCATAAGACAGTTACCATTATACTCATTGTACAAATGGGGGAACTGAGAGTCACTGAAGGAACTACTTGTCCAGGTCCATGCACTTAGGGGTCAATTCAAGAGTTGCACCAAGATCTTCCTGAATTTAAAGCCATATGCTTACATACTGGTCTTGGTGCTTGTCACATCCAACTATCACTTTCAAGAGAAATGGCCCCAGATATAGCCCCCAGCCAAAGGAAGTTTGCTGTTGCTCTCTTTTGGCTGCTAAAGGCAAGGTCAAGATAAGAATACAACTCTTGCCTAGAATGGCACTGGCTTATTCCTGTTGTTCTGTCATAATTACTAACAACACCCCTTTCATTCTCAAAACTGTCCCAACTGGAATGACAAATTACTAGGAGGCCCCAGGTTGAATGAATGATTCCACATCTCAGGAGTAACAATCAATGGCAAAAATCTAAGGGAGCTTGCAGCTTTTATTCCCGAACATTAGAAGTGACAGTCCAAGGGTCATGGTTGTTTTAAAGCATACTCCCTTCCCCAAGACTGGAGTGAACAACAGCAGCCCGGTTCAGGTGAAGCGAATGTGTTTTCAGGCACAGGAAAGCAAAGCAAAAGTTGGAGAAGCAACATGTGCATTCTAGCCAAAGGAAAGAGGGCCCATGGAAGAGAGAGCAGAGAGGCAACTGAGATGGAATAAAGGGAGTCATGCTAAGGCCTGGAGAGTGTGGGAAGCTATCTTGGGCCTGAGGAAGGGGAAGTCAGGGCCGGGCTAGGGGAAATCAGGGCAATGCCCAGTCCCCAACTTTGGGGAAACGGGAGCGAAGGGAGAAAAAGCAAGGGCAGAGAACAAGACCTGGGGCAAAGCTGTTGGCAGGGTCCCAGGACCCAGGCAAGTGTCCAGGGAGGCCCAATGTCAGAAGAGGACCGGCAACCCCAAGACCTGGGATCCATGTAGTCCCTGAGAGCAGCATGGGACTGCTCACAGGGACCAAGCAAAGCCAGCAAACTGAAAACAGAGGGAGGAGTGAAAAAAGCAGAAATGTAGGCAAGTATTAGAACCCACATGTAGGGCGTGAGGATCCCCTGAAGGGCCACAAGCAAAGTGAGAAGAAACAAATTCCTAGCAACTATTAGATAAATAATTGAGTCCTCATAGATTTCAAGAAAGGCTAGCACTCAGGATTTTATTTCTTTTTGTTTTCACAGCTATTTGTTGATGCTTTAATGAATAAAACACCCTTTAACTATTTCTCATATTAAATTTCTATTTCATTTACCTTAAAATTTTTCCTTTTTGACACCTATTAATTAATCCAAAATACTCAGCAACCCATGTCAATAACTGAGCTGCAATCCGTAATCTCCTGTCTCTTTTGTGTCAGAGATTAAGTGTCCACATAGCAGAACCCACAGTTACTACAACTGCTCTTTTGGCCCAATGTCAGATGTTGGGCCATAAGTCAGGAGCTGGCCTGGCTAGGACGGAGTTTACTGTATGAGAGATGTTACTAGGTAAGTCTCCCAGAACATTCACAGCTGATCCCGACTAACAAATTCTAGAATATAACCTCCTAGGCCCTTCATCTAGCAGGTCAGCGAGAGACAAATGGATAATAAGAAGAGGTACATTCATAAACTCTGAAAAGGGATGAATTCTATCCTTAAGAGAACTGTGTATCAACATTTTTTCAGCCCCAATCAAGCATACTTACATCTTGTTGATGTGTCTGCAACAAATCACAAGGTCCCCAGCAGAAAGTACATCCCATCAGTGTAAACTTCACGAGTGGGCTAGCTAAAAGAACATCTCATCAGTGTCAACTTCATGGATGGGCTGGCTAAATATCTATTAACTGTTAACTTTCATGGATGTGTTGGTTAGAGGAAGGGAGATGCAACGGAGAGCCTAAGCTAAAGAAGGCAAAGGGTGTCATACTGAGAACCAATTTCAAGAGACTGTTAGAAGCACTCTTATACATGGTGTTGAGAAGGATTCTGAGGCTCACCAGGAAAGGGTTGCTCCATTAGCCAAATCCACCATAGAAAGTGGGGATGGTAACATGCATAAGTGTCATAGGACGCCACGCTGACCAGCTCCTGAACCTTCTGCTCTTCACAGGTGTGTGGTGTGCAATGTTAGTGGGATGAGCCCAGTGATGTGCTCATAAGAGAGAAAGAGGAAGTTTGTAAGAAAGACAAATCCTGAGCGGGCTCAGTGGCTCAGCCTGTAATCCCGCGCCTTTGGGAGGCTGAGGTGAGTGGATTGCCTGAGCCCACGGGTTGGAGACCCACCTGGGTAACTTGGCAAGACGTCATCTCTACAATAAATCAAAAAATTAGCCAGGCATGGTAGCGCGTGCCTGTAGTTCCAGCTACTTGGAAGGCTGAGGTGGAAGGATCGCCGGAGCCCAGCAGGTTGAGGCTGTTGTGGCCGGTAGCGGCCACTGCACTCCAGTCTGGGCGACAGAGTGAGACTCCAACTCAAAAAAAAAAAAAAAAAAGACAAATCCTGGATGCTTTGAAAATAAGTCAGCTCCTTCCAAAAAGACTCCCGCCATTGTAGAACAACAATTGAAGCAATGTCCCAACGTCCTAATACTGGGCTGATGGAGAGAGTCGTGTACAAATCTGAGGACATACAGGCTGTGACTCAAAGCTGGCACACCCAGGTTGGCCTCTACTCTGGTTCTCACTGCCCCCTCCCACCCCTGAGCTCTCAGAAGAGACAGCTATGGTAGAAAGAAGAATCAAAGAAGCCTTTGGGTGTGAGAAGCAGTTCTGCTTGTGGCTCCACGGGGGAGTATGACAGCCCTGGGGTGGGAGAGGCTCTTTTCATGCTGTCGGCAAGGGGCCAGTTGAATTGGAAAAGAGAACCCACTGGGTCTCCTAGAACAGAATGGAGAGAAGCATTCGCAGGAGCAACAGTGCCCCTGGCATCCAGACCTGTCAAGGTAAAGTTTGCAGATGGTCAGCAGAGCAACCGGTAGCCAAAGGCAACAGAAGGAAGATCACAGTGTGTGGGCTGCCCAAGGAGATCTCCCACTGAATCATTAGGGATTTGGAGACAGTGGTACCAGGATCTACCAGCAGAAGCAAGTCACAGAATTAGCATCTGGACTACCACTGGTGATTCTGCTTTGGCCCAGGGATGACCCAGAAGGATCTCCATCACTGCAGCCCTGGGGGAAGAGCTCCCAGGGTTTTCTGTCCTGTTTGTTGCATCTAGGACAAGCTCATAATTTTCCATTCTAACACTTAGACTTCTAGAAGGGTTCATGATTTTTTATTTCTCCCTTTCCCAAAAGCCCGCAGCCTGAGGTGCTTGACCATGGGAGCCAGTGTGTCCCTCTTAAACTAGTGGGAAGAAGGAAAATACTTTACAGAGCCGATTAGGAGCAAAGCAAATGATTCTGTGGAAACATTTAATTCATTCTTGGCAAGTCAAACCACTGACTTGGAAAAACAGAGCCACAGCTGCAATCATCCAGCAGCAACGGCCCCATTCACTTTTTTCCCCTGGAAGCCTGTTCATTTGGCCATGGGGGAAAGAAAAAAGGAAAGAAAGGTAAAGTTGACAGTCTTTAGCAACCTGGAAGTAATGACAACAAGGCCTATGAGTGATTCATGTTAGGAGGACAGGCGTGGTGGGGAGAGAGCTGGCTCCAGATCGGTGGCCTGGGTAAGTGATCAGACTCTGAGGAGGCTGCATGTGAGTTACCCAGGGGCTGCAGGATGCTGGCTCAGTCCCTGGTTGAATGAAACTCTGAACACAGCACCTCTTGGATTCATCTCTGGGGCTCTTTGTTTCTGCAGATGAATATGATGAATATGATCTTAGCTCCAAATGGAAGACTGGCCATGGTTAGGCCTCCTTCCTCCTTAACCACCAGTAAAGTAAGAGAAATGGATGCATTCACCACTCACAATGTATCACTCCACCCAGGACAGATTTGTCTAGTGCTTGAAATATTCTCGAATGCAACCATAGGTGGGCCTGGCAGCCTGAATCCAGAGTCAGCACTTTCATAGCCTGACCGCCCCACTTCTAGCTTCCAACAGCAGACTCTGCTAAGGGATTCAAGTTCCCTTTCCTGTCAAGAGTTGACCCACAGAATCAACCCAGCCCTCCAGTTGGCCACTGCCAATCAAAGGGAGTTGGCGCATGACATGAAACATATTTGCCTTCGCAGCCTTGGGCCCTACTTGTACTTCCTATTGCCACTTCTGCTACAGCTGGATGGTTTCATCTGGCAAGTAATGACTGACTGGTCCAAGGTCAGGCAGCCTGGAAGTGGCAGAATCTGTGGCATTGCCCCAGACACTTGCCGTATCCAAGCTAGCCTTGACTAAGAACACCAGCCCTCCCCAGCCCACTCTCCATTCTTAACCTTCAGATTGCTCAGACTGTTGGCTTCTGCTACAGGTCCTCCTGAACTCCTGCCCTCAGCCTGTCCTGTGGCTTCTGGGAACAAACACAGGTAGTGGCTGCCCTGGTCTGACAGTTCCTGAGCATAAAGAGAAATAGGGAGCTACCGTGCAGGAACCCCAGGGCCTCCTTAGCGATCAATGTGGATTAGGTGCAATATTGGCATACATCATTTTAAGGAAAAGATGCCTCCTTCATTTGTTTATTCCTTTATTCTTTGCACACTCCGTTTTGAGTCCCTACTGCATGTGTAGAGATCAGAAAAGAAATGGGTATACAAAAATGAAAAGACCTGGCTTCCATTCTGGAGGCATGAGTCAGGCAGCACAGATGCAATGCCTCATCCTAGACTAAGTTGTTTCCTTTTTCCTGTGTCACAGCCCCATGAGACTGGATGTGCCAGGATCCTTCTTCATACTCTGTAGTGACCACCGCCCAGTTAGTCCCAAAAGTTGTCTCCAGGGTTGGGCACTGGCATAGAACAGAGTGGCCTCCCACGTGTGCTGTAGAGCCAGCATAGGGTGGTTTTATCACTGACCCCTACAGGGAAACAGCTGGGAAAGAGATAGCATAAACACAGGGATGGGAGAGATGTTTGTAACTGTCTCAGTCACTGGTTGGTGTTTGCCAACCCCTCCCATGGTACCTGGAAGTCCCCCTCTGGATGTCTTTCTGCCAAGGAGCTTTGATTTCTGAACCTTTTTACCCTCCCTTACTCCCACACCCCACCTCCTGAAGGTTACTCAATTTTCCCCTGTTGTGTGCAGGAAACCCCTGCTCTCAACTGAGATTGCCAGCACCCCAGCACAGGCAGACCACTCCCCCAAATGCTTACTTACAAATTAAGAACATGGAAGAGAACTGGTAAAGACAGAAGAGAGGCTTCAACAGTCAGGTAGCAGATGGCAATGAGGAGATAGAGAGGGACAGAGAGAGACACAAAGAAGGAAGAGAAGAGGGGGGAGAGAGAGAGAGAAAGAGAGAGAGAGAGGCAGACAAAGGTGGAAGGGCTCCCAATGAAGGCATTGTTTGTTTGACAATCTTGCCTGGAGTTCATTCTGGCTACCTTGCGTTTTCTGTAAAAGTGCACTATCTCCTCTCTTTGATTTCCTGCAAGATTGAGCTAATGAAAGTAGAAAGGTGATGGGGGAGGGAGAGGGAGAAAGCTGTGAGGACAGAGTCCCTTATAAGGAACTCTGTAGGATAGAACACCTGCCATAAATTAGTTTCTATTAAAACAGCTTCATGTTTGAAGGATAATGTTGTTTCCTCATTAGTGGTTTTGTCTGTGATAAATAAGCCTCCAGATTTGATCGCGGATAACCCTTCTTAACTTGACATCATTCTATCAGTTCAGCTGAGATTGGAGAAGGCAGGGGAGGGATGGAAGAGGAATTGACTCACACTTTATTGTCTCTGTGGGTGACTGTGATGACAATAAGAGAATGTACTGAGGGCTGGGGTGTGCAGGAGCACTAGCCAGCAGGCTTCCAAATCCTCCTGCTCTCGGTGTTAATCACCAAATAAAAAGGCTTAAGTCCCAAGCACCAAAGAAGGTTAAGTGACCACTTCATCCCATAAGATGCACATAATCAAACCATAAATATTTCAGAGAATTTCCCAGAGGCCTTTTGCTCCTTTGCACCTGCTTGCTGTGAATCGGAGCTCTAGCTAAACCCTCAACACCCCTATCATCCACTGTCTCAAATCCTACAGCAATTTTTCCTCCAACTGGGTTAGTCACTGAAATATATGAAGAAAAAAATAAATAAACCAAGCAAACCACCATGGGCATATTTCTGAAAAGAGTACACTTCCTCAAGAAGAGCCTCAGGAGAGTCCTTCAGGAGGAATTCCAGAAGAAGGCATTGTTAGCAAAGAAGAGGAGAGCTCCATGCACGTGATTGCCCTGAAGACCTTCCAGTGCGACAGAATGTGGAGGTGGAAGACAGCAATGGTCCTGACCCTGCATAGGCCTAGGAACATGTTTGTAATTGTGTCTTAGTTTTTAACAAAAAGGTTTAAAAAGTTAATAAATACATAAATAATGTTTTTAAAAATTGAAAAGAGCTTATAGTATAAGGATGTAAATAAACTTTTGTACAGCTGCACAAATGTGTTTGTGTTTTAAGCTAATTGTTATTACAAAAGAGTCAATAGCTTTAAAAAATTAAAAGGCATATAAAGTAAAAATGTTCCAGAAAGCTAAGGTTAATTTATTATTAAAGAAAAGTGTGTTTTATAAATTTAGTGTAGCCTAAGTGTATACCGTGTATAAAGTTTACAATAGTGTACAATAACATCCTAGGCCTTCACATTCACTCATTACTCACTCACTGACTTACCTAGAACAAGCTCCATTTGTGATAAGTGCCCTATGCAGGTGTACTATTTGTTATATTTTATTCACTGTGCCTGTTCTATGTTTAGATACACAAACATTTACCACAGTGTTACAATTGCCTACAGTATTCAGTTCAGTAACCTGCTGCATAGATTTGTAGCCTAGGAGAAATAGGCCATACCATATAACCCAGGTATATAATACGCTATACTATCTAGGTTTGTGTAAGTATACTCTATGATGTTCACACAATGATGAAATCGCCTAAGGATGCGTTTTTTGGAATGTATTTCCATCAATAAGCAAGGCATGACTATATTTTCTTTTCTTTTTGTGCTTTAATTTGAATGTTTTCTAATAACTTAGTCTACTTCACTAATCCTATTTTCCATCACATCTATCTGCATCTATTAAGTTTCTAATTTCAGATACTGAATTCTTTGAGTTCTAGAATATTTTAATTTTTAATATTTTAATTTTTAATAAAATTTGTAATTTTTAACTCTAGTAAAGTTCTCAAGCTTTTTTTTTTTTTTAAGCATAGAGTTCCAAAGACAGTTTATTCTTCCCTTTTCTAGGGAAAAAAATGGAGAGGCTGAGGCTGATCACTTTAATCCAGTCAGGAACTGAGATAAATACGGGCTACTTTGCAAGTTTTGTAAAGTTCAGTCTATTGCTGGTTCACCCTCCTTTCTCAAGGCCGTTAACTATGGGAAAGCCTTGTGTATTCAACTAGGTGAGTCCTAAACTCTACGGTTTATTTTCTCAGCACAAGATTGTAGAAAGTTCTGTTCAGATGTTTTACTCTTTAATGTTTAGCTGACTGCCTCATGGAACTTCACAGTTTAGCAAATTTCTTGAGTGGGAAACTGGACTATGTTTGAGGCTCCCACATCTCCAATTTTTCATTCCAAAACCACAAGACAACACAAAGCCCTGTCCATTTTTCTGTCACCTAAAGATGTCTCTCTGCTTGAGCCAGGCTGGATTCTCAACTGCTTAGTCTTGCCCATAATCAGTCAAATGGCCAGAGGAAAAAAGAAACAAAATATTTTCAACTCACCTCTCTGTACTTCTACCCTCTCCAAAGTCTCATAGCTTCAGCAGATCTCCATTGCTTTTAGGCCCGTTATTCCTATATTTCATCTTGATTTATTACTTGTTTTTAGCAGAAGCATCGGTCTGTCCCCAAAATTCCATCCTACTTAGAGGCAAAATTCCAGGCACTTATTTTTAATATCATACTATTTTTATTCCTGGTGTATTCATACCACCTGAGTTTTCCTAATTATTTAGCATATCAAGGACACCTATTTATTACCTAAATAATATTGTGAGAATATTAGCCTATATATGTGAAGTGGCCTACCTAAAAATAGAGGTCTACAGTAACTAAGAGTAAGTCCTATGAGATACCCAGAGAAGGAAGATGGAAAAGAAAACAAAACAAAAGTAATTCAGGCCTATTTTTTAAGATGAATTTTTGTATCAAAGGGGACTATAAAAATTTTTTTCCAAAGAACCTTAGGAAGTTTTGAAATTGTAGGGTTTTTTTTTAAGTTTTAAAAAGTTCAGATTTTCAGATTAAATTCTTAGACAGTGACTTAGCTTATTGTTCCAGAGCTTAGTGGAACAATAGCTTATAGATCCACAATCCTCTTCCCTCCCCCAACCGTCTTTGTAAACTGAAATGTTTACTAAAGTATGAGCATAGTTTAGCACTGGAAAGAAATAGAGGAGGGTTGACTGTGAAGAATCTATCTTCTCTTTCTGCAGAAAACCTCAGGGATCATACCATGTTCCCATATACTCATTGTGCAGATGAGAAAAGTGAGATTCAGAGAAGTCAAGTAATTTATCCATGATTTCATAGCTAGTAAATGTGTAACTAATAATAGTCTGTCTAATCTGACATTCCATACTGCAGAAAATATGTGCAAATCCAGAGCAAGTAACATAGAATTATCTCTGGACAGGCTTATCAGTATGATGTTATGGGAGAGTGGAAAGACTGATAAGTTATTCAGTTCTTTTCTAAAGCATCTGATTTTTTATTCATCCTAAAACTTAAAACATTCTATCTAAGTGCCTATAGCATTACAAATTTGGATTTTATAATTATATTTTTCCCCTAAATACAACCTAGTTTGTAAAGCATCTAAGGGTTCTTGGAGACAATAAACACTCCAGTATCAGACACAGAGATGCCTTCTGAAGATGCAGCATCTTAGCAAAGACAAGTCATGAGTTGCATCAAAGGGATGTGTGTATTTATTGGGAAAGCCTTTTGGTGAAGTGACCTACCTAACAATAGAGGTCTACTGTAACTAAGAGTAAGTCCTATGAGATACCCAGAGAAGGAAGATGGAAAAGAAAACAAGCACACTGCTCAGTGGTAGTAGCAGGAAAGTCACTGATAAGAGAATCGCTTCTTCCAACAATTACTTTCTTGCCTATGGGATGGAGGTGTATAATGTTTCCAATAGTTTTCCTTTGAGGCAGAAACTCACTTGTCATTGGTTGACACTGGATAAGATCTTTTGCTGTCATTTTAACATTTATTTACTTAGACTATCAGAGTTAAGTAGATGGTTAATGGTCTGTAATTATAAAATATTAATAATCCCCAATTATTGAGGAATATTTTGTGTTGGCCAATATGCTAGAGATTTGTATAAAATTAGATCAATCCCTCCAGTGAGATTAGATAGCATTATTCCTATTACATGAAGAAAAATGAGCTCAAAGTTATGCTATTTGCCCAAACACACATAGCTGCTAAGGTCTAAATAAGGTCTGTGTCTCCATATTACATGATTTTTAAAATTCTTACATTCTTTTTACCCAGTGTTTTTATACTTTTCTGTATACAGTATGCTACTTTATGAAAACTGTACAACTCCTGTCTTTACCACCTTAGGAGAATCACCTACTGTTTTTCTTTTGTTGAGTAATTTAAAAGTTAATTTCATCTGGTTAAATTTTCAAATGACTTAACCACTATGAAGTCATAACTAAAGGCTTTCTTGCCTGGGATGCTCAAGACTACTCTATCTGAGCAGCTTTGAGTTATAATAAGATTGTGGACCCAGTTCCTGAATAGATGGCTTCTCCCATTCATCAAGACTTATCCACCAAATTCCCCATGGTGTTTGGTGTTATGAAAATGAACAAAAGACAATCCTGGTCCTTCTGGGGCTTCTGAACTTATGGAAAGTCACTAGTTAAACAGGAAAATGACACATGCTATATTGGAGAGATTCATTAATGTTGGGGAGTAGAAGAGAAATGGTACTCAATTGAGGAAATGAAAAAAGGCTTTCTGAATAAGGAATGCTTGAGACTTTATCTTCTATCCCATTCGCAGGACTCAGAATGGTTGGTACCAAAGTTTCTCCACCAATTCACTGGTAGAAGAGTGATTCAATTCATTTGGGCTGCTATCACAAAATACTGTAAACTGAGTGACTTTAAAAATTGAAATTTATTCCTCACAGGCCTAGATATGGCAAGTCCATGATTAAGGCATAGGCAGATTCAGTGTCTCATGAGAATTCACTTCCTGGTTTATAAGAATGACATCTTCACGCCATTTGTCCTCACATGTTAGAACAGACTAGGTAGCTCTCTAGATCCTGTTTTACAAGGGTACTAATCTTATCCATGAGGTCTCTACCCTCATGTATTAATCATCTCCCAAAAGCCTCACCTCCTCATACCATTACATTGGTGCTTAGATTTTAACATATGCATTGGGACAGGAGGGACACAAGCATTCAGACCACAGCATTTGGCCCCTGGCTCCCCAAAATTCTTGTTCTTCTCACATCCAAACTACATTCATTCCATCCTAGTAATTCCCAAAGTCTTAACTTGTTTCAGCATCAACTCTAAAGTCTAAAATCAAGAATTTCATCTAAACATTATCTCTATCAGATATGGGTTTGACTCAAGATATGGCTCATCCTGAGGCAAGTTTCTCTCCAGCTGTGAATCTATGAAATCAAACATGCTTATGTACTTCTAAAATACAATGATAAGACATGGATAAGATAGATATTCCCATTCCACAAGAAATAAACAGGAAAGAAGAAAGGAGTAACAGGTTCTAAGCAAGTCTAACACCCCAACAGTCAAGAATAATCTTCTTTGGCTGTATGTTTTGCCCTCCAGGTCCACTGAGGTGGTTCTCCTGCCTTCCAAATCCACTGTGGCAAAGGCCTGCCCTCATGGCTTTGGGTAGCCTTGTCTCCATGGCTTTGGGTGGCCCTGCCCCCATGGTGGCACTGTAAGTACCCCACCCAATCAGGAGGTTCTATGCCTAAGTCACATGCTTGGGGCTTATGCTCTGCCAGCCAGAATCACGCTCCAGTGGCTCTACGGATCTGAGGTCACAGGAGGTGCCTCTGCCCGCATGGTTCCACCAGGCATTGCTATTGATCTTGCAATAGGCTCTGCAGCTCACTGCAGCATCCTTTGAAATCTAGGGAAAGATAGTCATGCCTCCACAGTTTTTCTGGATGCAAAGCACACCATACAGGGTCTGCTGTAGCTGCACTTGAGGCAGCCAAGAAGTTTTGCAATGGAGTGCAGAGAGCAGATCTTTGCAGCACCTGCTGGCAAGCACTGAGATCGTGCAGGTGCCCACTGTCTTTTCTTTGAAATTGTTCTGTCTCCCAGGCCCTGGCACTCTGGGCCTAGGATGAAAAGGGAAGCCCTGTGATCTCTAAAATGCCTTCCAGGTCATTCTTTTATTGCCTTGTCTAGTAGATCCTGGCTTCCTTTCAGACAGCTGATTCATCTAATCCCTTTATCCAATGGTCACTGTGTCACACCCTTGACTTTCTCTCCCAAATGTACTTTCTCATTCCTTTCAATATGGATAGGCTAAGAATTTCCCAAATGTTTAAATTCTGCTTCTCGTTTGATTAACAATTCCATAATTAAATCATTTCTTTCCTCTTGTATTTTACTACAAGCAGTCAAAAAACTAGGCTGTTCTTTCAACATTTTGCCTAGAGATAACTCCAGCTAAATATCCAATTTCATTGCTCACAAAATTCTACTTTCCACAAAACACTTGGACAAATGTTACTCAGCCAAATCAGTTGCCACTTTATAACAAGAATCACCTTTCCTCAAGTTTTCAATAACATGTTCGTCAAATCCACCTGAGACTTCATCAGAATGGCCTCTACTGTCCATAATTCTACGAACATTCTGCTTACAACCACTTAGATATTTGCTAAGAAGACTGAGACTCTCACTACAGTTCTCTTTCTCTTCCTTCTCCTCCTCCTCTTTCTCTTCCTCCTCCTCCTCCTTTTTTTTTCTTCTTTGAGAGGGTCTCATTCTATTCCCAGCATAGAATGCAATGGTACAATCACCCTACCATTGAATACTAGAAAATCCAAGATTCGATATCTGGTGAAGGCTCATTTCCTGGTTCATAAAATGGCACCTACTTGCTGTGTCCTCACATAATGAAAGGAGAAAAGCACCTCTCTGGGGCCTCATTTACAAGGGCACTAATGCTATTCATGAGGGATATGCCCTCATGAACTAATCACCTCTCTAAAGTATCACTTCCTAATACCATCACATTGGTGGTTGGGTTTTAACATATGAATTTTGGAAGGACACAAACATTCCAACCATAGCAAAGAGATAACCCTCCCTTCGCTTATATGGCAAATAAATATGCCAGAATAGAAATTCTACTTGCCTACCTGTTGAGATTTCAAAAGCCCCAAGAAAATTCCTTCCCCTTAAATTTAGAACTATGTAGCATCTCCTATTCACCATTTAGATGCTATTCCACACTGAAATCAACACCCTGGAAAGAATACACATTGATAATTTTTTCCCAAAATTGACAAGCAATGTAAAAAATAGGAGAGATATTCATGATAAATTAAATTCTAACAACAGGTTTGCTTCATCTTGAATCCCAGTTCTCCCATTTGATTCATGTAATTCTACATCGGTATGAGACAGACAATTAAGTCCTTGAACCCATCCTAGAAAAAAGATGCTACATACCTCATTTTGAATATCACTATGATCACCTTTGAAGTACTCCCCTTGGGCATTGGCACCAATGCCAGGGCCTAGTCCACCCATCAAAGCAGTTTTGGAACTCTTTCTGGAATGGCCATTAGAGCTGTTGTCACAAGAATGTCGAAGTTTGAATTAGAGCAAAGAACAAACATAAAATTTCTTATTAAACTTGGCAAGAGTAGATGTGAAATCAGGGACATAATAGTCCAACTTTATGAGGATAATGTTTTGAAGAAAATAGCAGTGTACAAATGTATTAAACATTTTTCTGAGGGGATGGAAAGTGTCATTGATGAAGAGAGGTCAGAATGGCCAGTAATAAGCAGAACTGATGAAAACATTGCAAAATTTAATTGAATTGTGCATCAAAATTATAAGCTGACTGTGAGAAGCATAGAGGACTAAGTAAACATCGATAAAGAGACAATTAGGAAAATTTTAACTAATATCTTGGCATGAAACATGTGTGTGTAAAAATGGTGCCAAAGGAGCTCCTGCATCCTGACAATGTACCAGCTCACAGCAATGACTGTGAGGGCATTTTTAGCCAGTAAATAAATAACGATATTGTAACAACCTCTCTACTCATTTGATCTGGCCCCCAATGACTTTATTCTTTACACAAAGATAAAGAAAATATTGAAAGGAAGGTATTCAGGACATTAAGGGTAATATGATGACAGCTCTAATGACCATTCCAGATACAGTTTCAAAATTGCTTTGATGGGTGGACTAGGCACTGGTGTCGGTGCATAGCTACCCCAGGGGAGTACTTCTAAGGTGATCACAGTGATATTCAGCAATGAGATATGTAGCACTTTTTCTAGTATGAGTTTGGGAACCTAATTGTCAGCTCTCATACATCCCCGATCATATCTTCGCTTTCCTCATTGATGACAAAGATAACATAACTGCATAGCTAGTCCCCTTGATTCTTGATGAGGATCAGAGGAGCAAAGTATATAAAAGGATTGCACAGGTCATATATAATCAGGCAGAAAGGATAGGCGAAAGACCCTGGGCTCCTGGCGTCAAATCAGGTATGCTACTGAAAAAAATATTTTATACAGAGGGAATTCTTACAACTCCCTCACATATTAGAGAGATGACAGTAATGTATTTTCTAGCATATTTGCATTTCTGGGCAACTTGCACTTCCCAAGTCACCTGGAACTCCATCCCACCCTCAATGCACAACCATAGTTAATTAAACTAGGGATGAGCCTTGACCCAGAAGTGATACAAGTAATCAAAATTTTTCTGGAGTCAAATTTCTCTATTGGAAATCTCAAAGTGAAATTGAGAGATTTATCAGTTAGGAAAAGAAGCTGACTCCCTAATGTCAGCAGATAGATTGTTGGGGGCAAAATAAACTTGCATCAATCAGGATCTCTATAGGAAAACAGATGGCATGCTCAAATTTATTATCTTGAGGACAATTTTTAAAATGGGCTCTTTTCAAAGGTGTGAGTGGGATTCAGAATCATGTAGCATTCCAGGTCTAGCCACGGCAGACACTATTACCACCAAAAGGCCTGAAGAAAAAAAAAGAGGGGCAGTCACTAGAACCCAGGTGGAGCTGTGAGGAGAGAGGCATGTGGCAGGATCTGTGATCTTCAGATGAAGACTAGATGAGAGACAAGGAATTGGTACCCAGACCTTACTCTGTATTCTCCCCCTTCTTTTGCCTGTCTTATATAGTGGTCAACCCCAACCTGCAGCCAGAGGGAAAAGAAGTCCATTGGTATAATTCTGCAGCAAGATTAAGATGAAGAATAATGAAGCTGGGCTTGGTGGCTCAGCCTGTAATCCCGCGCCTTTGGGAGGCTGAGTTGAGTGGATTGCCTGAGCCCAAGGGTTCGAGACCCGCCTGGGCAGGGAGACCTCATCTCTACAATAAATAAAAAAATCAGCCGGGTGTGGTAGCACATGCCTGTAATTCTGGCTACTTGGAAGGCTGAGGCGGAAGGATCGCCGGAGCCCAGCAGGTCGAGGCTGCGGTGGCCGGGAGCGGCCACTGCACTCCAGTCTGGGCGACAGAGTGAGACTCCAACTCAAAAAAAAAAGAATAATGAAAACGGATCTAGAAGGCAAATGGAGTATGCGGCAGCCCAAAACAGTGGCTTTGATGGACCATTCACAAGACTATCGGTAAATAAAAATAACCCAGTGGGTCGGAGCTGTAGAATAGACCAGACATGCACAGATGCCCTCAGAGATCTAAGCAACCCATGAGAGAGAGTGGTGCCTCAGTGGCCACTAGCTTAGTAATTCCATTTTGGATGTTTTCCAAACCTGGAGATCCTTATGTCCTTTACAGTGGCTGACGTGAGTGAATCTAACTCTCTTAGTCAAGCACTATTAAGCAATATTACACTCCCTGTGGTAGGCCATTTCAAACATAGTTTCCAATGATCCCTGCCACTTGTGTTACAACTTCCGCTTAAGTGTGGGCTAGATTTTAGTGACTTGCTACCAACACACAAAATACATCAAAACTGATGGAATACCACCTTCAAGATTAGGTTATAAAAGACTCTTGTCCACTCTTTCACTTGCTTTCTCTGGCCTCTTGCTTGCTCTAATGAAGGAAACCATCATGTTATGAGCCATCCTATGGAGAGACCCATGTGGCCACAACCTGAAGGCAATCTCAGAACTGAGGATCTCAGTGCAACAGCCCACAGGGAGATAAATGCTGCCAAACCACGTTAATGTCCCAGGAAACAGATCTTTCCCCAGTTGAGTCACAGCCCCCATGCTGACACCTTGATAGCAGTCCCTATGAGATGATAAACTTTGTTGTTTTAAGCCATTAAATTTTGGAGTAAATTGTTATACAGCAGTAGGTAACTCATATACTTCCAGAAGATAATATTTGCCTCTATATGAGAGGGCCCTGGACCTGAGTGTGCTATCAGACTGAGTTGGGAGATTCAAGGACACTGAGCACCCGGTTGAGTAGGCTTGGCACCTGTGGGAGCTACCTCAGTGGAAGACTCCCTTTTTATCCAATCATGGATGAATTCCATGCTGAGGGCACTCCTGCCTTTGTCCTCACCTGTTTCTCAGACCCATCTCCACATCTCACAGCTTGTAGGATCTCCCCCACCCTCCCGCCCTGCCACTGCCTTTTTTTACTTCTCATACTCTAGTCACATGGTTGTCTCATTGTTAAATTTTCTTTGAAAATTATTTACACAACTTTCTCATGGGTTGTGAAACATTCAGCTCGTGTCCCCCCACTTCCAAATCACTCCTGCTCCAGCATGCATGGAAATGACAGTTTACACTATTTCAGAAGTACTTTGATTATTTTTTTTTTCATTTAATCTCTCCTTTAGGTTCAATTCACCTACTTTAGAAAGGCAATTCTTAAAAGGGAAGTGCGTTGGGACTCCATATGGCAAGAAAAGGGAAGCATTTTTCTTCTCCTTTGAACCAAAACCTTTTAAGGTAATTATAATGCTATGTAATAAAGGGAATAATGTAATGATATCCGGGCTATTATTTAAAATGCCTCTTTGTTTTTGTTTCCATGATATGAGCTGTTCATGCTTGCTGTTTCTTTCCTCTCATGGGAAGAGAGCTGACAAGTTATTTAAAATATCTCACTGTAACAAATATATTACAAAGAAGGATGTTGAAAGTCTATCTCTCTAAAGCATTTGCCATGTTCCTAGTGCTGGCTATATAGTAACCATGCTTAGTTTACCTAATTTTAGCATATTCTAAACAATCTTTAATCCTGGGAGGAAAAATGTTCTGGTTTCTGTACACATAAGGAAAGAAAAATTGAGTGGAAGTCAGAATACTTAAGTTTTGGTCCCAACTCAGTGGCTAATTAGTATGTGACCATAAGCAAGGTAATTACTGTTCTTGTCAGTAAGATAAAAATGTTACTGCACAGGGTTATTGAGAGGACTAAATGAGATAATGGACATAAAGCACTTAGCACATGGCATATGATACTCAGTACTTAGACACAGTTTTCTCATTTATAAAAATAGAATTACTCTTTAAACAAATCTACAAAACTATGTGCAATTGTAACCAACAGGCAAAAACATTTTTTATGGTCCTTGATAAGTTGATTTGGCATTCACCAAAATAGTGGTTCAACAACTCCATAAACTAGAATCGCTTCCAAGTGGATTAAACTTTTTAAACAATGGAAATGTGAAAGTACTAGAAGGGCTAGGTATCATATGTAAAACAAATAAGAAAACTCTAAAATGTGAAGATAAGAAGACAGTCTGGCTAGCATCCTTAAGACCCAAGGAATGACACAATGGTGAGTTCTCTGTTCCTTTTGTCTCTCTTTTTACCTAATTTATCCTAGACTGGGAATTGAAGAAACTAGCAATCCAGAAATACCAAAAGAAACAGACAAAATAGCCCCCAAGAAATGCCTTCTCTCTCTAGCCTGGACCCAAAAAGATCAGTAAGACAGAAAATGTTTAAATAATAACTGCCTTATTTCAAAAAAAAAAACACCACGAAAAAAGATTGGGCTTCACCCCCTCCCCATCAGCAAAGGCAAATTAGGGCATCTAGACATCTATACCCACCAGGTTGTAATAGTGGCCAAACTCCCTTGTTGAGATGGTTGGAGAAGGCCAAGTAGGGAGCTAGAACTTTCCTTCCCATCAGTGATAATAAGGAGCATCTCTCCCTGGAGTCACTGGAGGCCATGTGGGGAACAGTAGCCAGGTGTCCCGTCTCTCATCCAGAGTATTATCAGTAGAAGCCTACTGGAAAGTCTTAACTTCTACTCCTGCCCAGAAGTAGTAATAAAGTGCCCCCAGAACCCAGGAAGTCAGTGGATGCTAGGTGGCAAACATGCACTTCCTTACCTGGCAGTAAAAAAGAGGCATTTCCACTTCCTGTGCCAGTGCCTGTTAGAAGCAACCAGCTGTTACAGACTTAATTGCTCCCACTTAATTCATATGTTGAAGCCCTAATCCCTAGAGTCTCCGAATGTGACTATATTTGGAGATAAAGCCTTTTAAGAGGTAATTAGGTTAAAATGAGGTATGCTCTAATCCAATCCAACTGGCATCTTATAAGAAAAGGAGATTAGGACATATAGAGAGACACCAGGAGCACATGTGTGAAGAGGGACTACCATGTGAAGAAGTAGCAAGAAAGCAGTCTTCTCTTCTGCAAGGAGAGACCTCAGTGGAAACTAACTCTGCTAGTACCATGATTTTGGATTTCAGCCTCTACAACCATGAGAAAATGAAATAAAATATCACTGAGTGTGTTATTTTGTTATGGCAGCTATAACAAATTAATAGACCTGCTGAAATAGAAAATTTAAATAAAAGTCTCATAAAATATTGCTAAAAGTGTCCAGGATACAATTGAAAACTACTCATAGTACCAAGATCCAGAAAAAAATTAAGCAAATGATAAAAGAAAATCAAGATGCTAACACTTAAATGACAGTGATGTTGGTCTTATTTAACTAGTATTTTAAAGCATCCATCATAAAAATGCTTCAATTAGTAATTATGTGTATGTTGAAAAAAAAGAAAAAATGCCAATCTTCAGCAAGGGAATAGAAGATATAAAAAAAACTAAATAAAAATTTTAGAACTGATAAATACAATAATAGATTTTTTAAAAATCTCATGATGGAATCAATAGCAGATGAAGCAAACAGAAGAAAGAATCAATGACTTTGAAGATAGAATATAAATGATCCCATCTGAAAAATAGAAAGAAAATAGAGTGATGGTAAAAAGGAACATGGCTTCAGGGACCTACGGTACTATAATAGAAGATCTAACTTTCACATTGTCATAGTCCCAGAAGGAGAGGAGAAAGAGAGTGGAGCCAGAAAAGAATTAGAAAAATAATGACTAAAATTTCCCAAATGGGGCAAACGACATAAACCTAGATTCAAGAAGCTAAATGAATCTCAAGCAAGGTAACCCAACTAAATCTACACAAAACCGTGTGTGTGTGTGTGTGTGTGTGTGTGTGTGTGTGTGTGTGTGTGTGTGTGTGTGTGTAGTCAAACTTCTGACAATTAAAAAAACAAAGTAATACTCTTGAGAGCAGAGAGTAAGAAGTGATACCTTTTCTATAGTTGAAATCTATTTTAATGACAACAGATTTCACATTTGAAACCATGGAGGCCAGGAGGGAGTGGCACAACATTTTTCAAATAATGAAAAAATAGTAATAATCTTAGAGAAGTAAGTTGCCTCTCTCTGATCCTTTGATTGTTCATCCGTAAGATGGGTTTATCATCTGGGTTGCTAATTTGAAGACTACCAAGGTACTAGACACTGATAAACACTTAATAAATAAAAGTGTTATAATCCATAGAAAAGAATCTTAGACTACCAGGAAGAAAGAGAAAAAATAAAAAAGTAAATAATGACTAAATATAACAGAATTTCCTTCACTTGAAGAAGGAAGTTGAATTTGATAGTTGAAACAAATATTATGATATTCTTGGTATAGTTTGTGGAAAAATCATTTAAGATAATTATATTATAAATGGGGGAGAACAAAGGCACTTAAATGGAGGTAAAATTCTATACTTCACTTGAAATATAAAAATGTTAAAACAAGTAGTCTATACCATTTCTATAACATCCTTGTATGACAAAATTATAGAAGTGGAAAATATATTAGTAGTTTTCAGAGTTAAGGATGTAGGGAGAAAGTTGGTGTGACTGATTATAAAGGAATAGCACAAGGAAGATTCTTGTGGGATAGAATAATTGTGTATCTTGATTGCAGATGACACAAATCTGTACATGTGATAAAATAAGCATAGAGCTACACACTATCAGTTTCCTGGCTTAGATATTGTACTAGTTATATAAAACGTAATCATCAAAGGAAACTAGGTAAAGGGTGAACAGGACCTACCTGTCTTGTACTTTGGCAAGTTCCTATAAATCTATGATGATCTCAAAATATACATTTCTTAAAAAACATTCTGGAAGAAAAATAAGAGAATGCAATTATTTAACCAGTTTATTATGAGGGTTTAATTTGTCAGGCTAGCATAAGACAGCAGCTATATATCATTCCACAACCATCTTTGCCAAGCTCTATGGGTTCTCCTCAGTCCCCGTTTGCCAGCATCTTGAGCAGAACCTTGTGCTTTCAGGACATTTGGGGATATTTAAGTGTTATGAAAAACTTCAGTCCAGGCTAATTTAAAACTTCAGTCTCTCATCCAATTCAAAGCTTTTCTCCTCTCTCCCATCTCTTAATTCCAACTTGGAAATAACCAGAATTCCCTTTAGGGAATCGTTCCTAGTGTTGTCTTTGATGAAGCTGGTTTAGGGTCAGGCACGAAGAAGGTGGGAAAGTGGCAGGAGAGATACAGCAAAAGTAGCAAAGTTCTTATTTTTTTTTAACCATAACTCGCTTTATTTGTAATATACTCTTGGTTATAGAAGGTCTTCTAGGAGGGCAAGCATCCAAGTTCTAGCCCTTCCTCATAGGAACACATTAATAGATTTGGTACAGAACACTCTTCCCCAACTTCCTTCCTAACAAGGCCTTTGGCACTGCACAACTTTCTGGCTGACCTCTTATGGAGTCCTCTCAGCTCCTGCCCTGAACACCCTATATCCCTGCCAACTCCACACCCTGGGTCCTACAGCTGGAGAATGGCCCACTGAGACTTTTCCAGCAAGGCTGTTTCACTGTAAGGGATAAGTTATTTCCTCTTGCCCTAGAAGAAGCAATGCAGGGGGCAGAGTGTTCTCTGACATCCTCCTTTTTTTGGTTTCTTTGGCTCCTTCTCCCCTCCCGCACCAAGTTCGACACTCCCACATCCCATTGGTCCAGCACGTCATACTTCTATTTAGGGGTCTACATTGTAAAGGGTTGGGTTCCTCGACTGTCTTCAAGCTCCATGACAAAGGTGGCTGTATCTTAGTCCTTCCTCACCTGCCCCTCCCTCAAGTAATAAGCAAGAGTCTTGATCTCATAGATTATCCACCTCCTTGTGGGCCATACTGCTGGGCCCAAGGTGGCTGGGAAAATCATCCGAGCCAAATGGACTTTTTAATTTCTGCCACTGCCATTTGCTAGCTGCATGTATTTGAGTAGGGCCTGCCACCTCTCTAATCCTCAATGTGCTTATCTGTGAGGGGCAATGGTACCACCAAAGTTTAATAAACCTAGCATGACCCAAAGAATGCTAATGTTCTATGAAAGGTTTCAGATCATAGTCCTGTGTCCACAACCTCTAGGGAAAAATGGTCTCTAGCAAACAAAAACTGATTCATTTCTGTATCTGATATTTTCAATTCACTCCAGTAGGAACTTTTAGCTTCCCTTCTCCCGACACACACAGGTCTTCCCCCTACAGAAATGCAAAAGAAAAAAAAAAAACCAACCCAGGACATCTAGGGATTCCTGACTGTACACTCCCTAATCAAACAGTCTTTCACCTGACTACACACGGGGATTTTGTCCTTCTGTGATCTATGCCTGCATTTAAATGTGTTTCTGTTTTAAATATCTTCAGACCTGAGGGAGCTTGTTCTAAAAGAAGTGAGTGACAAACTCCCCCATATCATATATATATTAGCAAAGTTTAAAAAAAAAATCAGGTACCCAGCCTGCCAAGATTCATCTCTTGGAAATGACAATAGAGGTTGCCTCAGACTTTAAAACATCTAATTTGTAAGTGGTCCATCCTTTTTTTATAAAGGGCAGGGAAGGAAGTGGTGGGGCAAGATATCCAATCTCATTAAAATTATCACAAGGACTTAGTGAGAATGAATGAATTGTCTTCATTTTGCAGTCAATGAAACAGGGACTCAAAAAGATTAGGCAACTTTTTTCAAGGTCACACTACACGTTAATAGGGAACCTGGATTATTAAAGGCAGCTTCTCTGACTGGTGCTGGCTGCAAGAGCCCCACAGACACCACATGGAGTAGATAAGGGGTGCTCTGAGTAGAAAGAGCAAAACAAGACAAAAACAAAGAATCTTCCATGTTTGGGTTATAGAAAAGGAATGGGCGTGGCTAAACAATAACAACATACACATCTGAAGAGACCAGACCCTCAGGAGACTCTCAGACAGAAGGCAAATGGGTTGTTTAGATGGTCCTCCCACCCCACCTCACCTTGATGTTATTTTCCTCTCTGCTACCTATATGATTGGGAATCATTTAAAAGCCCCCCTTTTTATTGTTTTATTTTATATTTTCTGATTTTATTATATTTTCCATAACTTTAAGTTTTATTTTTATTTATTTATTTTTTAAGAAAGAAAAGTTTATTTAAAAGTAAACTAGAAAGAGAAAAGGGAGAAAGAAGATTCACCTCCCCAAGTGGGGGAGGGGTCCAAAGCCAGGAAGCATGGCAGCAGCCATAATTCAAAGAGCACATGGCACACCAGAGTCTAGCAAGGCAATGGCCATATTAAATTGACATAATAATGATACACATTTATGGAGTGCATAGAAGTGCTTTGATACATATAATGTATAGTGATCAGATCAGGCTAATTAGCGTATTCATCTCAAACATTTATCATTTCTTTGTGTTGGCAGCATTTACTATCCTCCTTCTAGTTATTTGAAACCATATATTATTGTTAACCACAGTGGTACAGACCCCTGGAACTGATTCCTACTATCTAACCGTTATTTTGTATCCTTTAACAAATCCCTTCCTGTTCCTCTTTTTCAGCATGGGAGTGTGCCAAGGGCAGTTCTAGGCTTGACTTCAATTTCCCAAGTCAGAGAAGGGTCACCTGTGAACCATTGCCTCTTCCCTGATGCCCAAGATGCAGCTGGGGCACGCAGAAGAGGTCTACTCTGGACTTTAGCATCAATGATCACCGGGAGGGAATTTCAGAGTTTCAGGATTTCCCCAGTTATTATTTCATTTCATTGTCACAAAAACCCGGAGGGATTAACAGAGCACAGAGCATACCCCCAGGGCATTTTAGCTTTTTTTTTTTTTCTATTATTGTTGTTCAATGAATTAGTGAGTCTCTTCTTTAGGATAAGAACTTTTAAACGGGTGAATTTACATAAATTAACCCAACTTATACACCATATATAAGCTCAAAAAACTGAGGCTCACTTACTAAATTACAGAGCAGGAACCAAAATCTGGAACAATCGCATTCCCAGTACATGGCTTTTTCCACTAGGCCAGGGTTCAGTAAACTTGTTCTGTAAAGATTCAGATATGCAATTTTATTTTATTTTATTTTATTTTATTTATTTTATTTTACTTTACTTTACTTTATTTTATTTTATTTTATTTTATTTTATTTTATTTTATTTTATTTTATTTTATTTTATTTTATTTTATTTTATTTTATTTTATTTTATTTTATTTTATTTTATTTTATTTTATTTTATTTTATTTTATTTTATTTTATTTTATTTTATTTTAGTTGGAGTCTTACTCTGTCACCCAGACTGGAGTGCAATGGCCGCTCCCGGCCACCGCAGCCTCGACCTGCAGGGCTCCAGCGACCCTTCCGCCTCAGCCTTCCAGGTAGCCAGAACTACAGGCACGTGCTACCATGCCCGGCTAATTTTTTTGATTTATTGTAGAGATGAGGTCTTGCTAAGTTGCCCAGGCGGATCTCGAACCTGCGGGCTCAGGCAATTCACTCACCTCAGCCTCCCAAGGCGCAGGATTACAGGCTGAGCCACCGAGTCCGGCGATAGTGCATATTTTAAACTTTGTGGTGTATACTGTCTCTGTCACAACTACTCAACTCTGTCCTTGTACTATGAAAGCAGCACTATTTCTCACAATTTGTGAGAAATGAGCATGACAGTGCTCCTATAAAACATTCTTTATTTTAAAAGACAGTGGGCCAGTTTTGGGTCACAGACCATATTTTCCCATCCCCGCAGTAAACCCTTACCTTAGTTCACGTAGCATCAGTGCCCTTAGCCAGGTCCTCATACTTCTCCAAAATTACTTCCCCAACCTAATGCCAAGGCACCTTCCTGCCTTTCCTCCTTCCTTTCCTGACAGTGTGACTCTGTGCAGGAATCCAAAATCTAAAATTAGTACTGAATTTTCCCTCTCTTCTATTAGATTAAAATGTATTACAGCTATCTTCTATAAGATTGAAATTTATTGGTCACTAAAAAGCTGTCTCCACAAGAGAAATTGCGTATTTGTGCTAAGAGAAGTCTGCTGGTTGGAGCTCTCCAGAAGGCGGTCATGGATACCATGGCTCCATTAGTCAGATTCTTGGAGTGCAAGAGGAAGAAACCCATACTCTCAGATTCCCCAGGTGATGTTGAGGCTTTGGGCAAGGACACCTTGGACCCGAGGTGGCTGTGAATGTCTATTTTTCTTGGCCATGCTGCTACCCTGGTCCCAGCACTTCAAAACATAAAGAATGAAGAACCAGACCAAGATCTCAGCATCTTTCAGGAAACACCGTAGGTCCTAGCCAAGTTCTGGAAACTTCTACCCTTCCACTGACATCTTCTCTGTATATACACAAAAGAGAGAGTCCATGTATCATTAAATTAATCTGCCACCCCCCACCCCTGTTGAGTAGATCTTTGTCTACTATGTGCCAGGCACTTTTCTAGGCACTGGAGATATGTCAGTAAACAACAACAACAAACATTTCTATTCTCATGAACTAACATTTAATTGGGAGAGAAGAGGGCAAAAGCCAATGAATAAATTCATAGTTTTTAGAGAGGAAAGAAAAATAAGAAGAATAACATGAATTGATGGAGGAAAAGGTGCTAATCTAGAGAAGATGATCAGAAAAGACATTTTTGATGTGATGATATCTGTGCAGAGGCTTGCATGAAGTGAGAGACTGAACCAAATAAATATCTGAAGGAACAACCTTCTGGGAAGAGAGAACAGCAAGGGCCAAGGCCTTGCAGTGGAAATATGCCTGGTAATCTGAGGGCAGCAAGGTGACCAGAGTAGCTGGAGCAGAGGGTGGCAGGGAGCAGTGGAGAAGTGCAAGATGAGGTCAGAAAGTCTGTTTGTGCTGCTGTAAGCAGCATAGCTGAAACTGGATAATTTGTCAACCTCAGAAATTTGCTTCTCACAGCTTAGGAAGCTGGGAGGCTCAAGATTAGGGCATCAGCAAGTTTACTGTTTGGTGAGGGCTGAGTCCCTGTTCCAAGATGATGCCTTGAAACTGCACCCTCTGGATGGGATATGTGGGCCATGTCCTCACGTGGCAGAAGGGACAGAAGGGGCAAACTTGCCTCCTCAAGCCTTTTCATAAAGCACAAATACCTTCCTGAGATCAGAGCCCTTATGACTCAATCACCTCCTAAAGGCCCCACCTCTTAATACTGTCTCATTAGGGGTTAAGTTTCAACATGAATTTTGGAGAAGGCTAGAAATTCAAACCATAGCAGAGAGGGAGCAAGGGGCCAAAACACGCAGGCTTTTTGAATTTCCATCCTGCTGCCTGCCCTACATACATACTTCAGACTTACCAGCCCCCACAATCATGTGAACCAATTCCTTAAAATAAATGTCTCTCTCTCTCTCTCCATATATCTCCATATATCTCCATATATATATCCTATTGGTTCTGTTTCTCTGGAGAACTCTAATATATATTCTTCCCTTTAAAAATAAATCTAATAATTCTTTGTAAAAAAAAAAAAAAGTGCAGGCTTTTGTAGATCTTGCAAAGGATTTGAGATTTTATTCTGAGTGACGTAAGTAGCCGTTGAGGTTTGAGAGGAGCAAAGACATGCTATGACATGAGTTTTTAAAGGTTTAGCCTGGCTGCCTATGTGTGTGTGTGCACATGCACGTGTGCATGTGGTATGTAGTATGGAGGGGATGAAAGGGAAGCAAAGATGAAAGTGGGAGACCCATCAGAAAGCTATCTCCACATTCTGAATAAGAGATGTTGGTAGTTTGGGACAAGGGGCTGTAGGGATGGTGAGGATGGTCAACCTCAGGGTATATATTTTTTTCACATTATGGCCAGATGGTAACTTGGTTATATCAGCGTGCATTTTAAAAGCAGAACCAGCAGGGTGCAGTGACTCATGCCTATAATCCCAGCACTTTGGGAGGCCAAGGTGAGAGGACTGCCTGAGCCCGTGAGTTCGAGACCTCGGCAACTTGGCGAGACCTCATCTCTACAATAAACCAAAAAATTAGGCAGGTATGGTGGTGCATGTTTGTAGATCCAGGTACTTGTAAGGCTGAGGCAGAATGATTGCCTGAATCCAGCAAGTTGAGGCAGCGGTGGCCAGGAGGATGACACTGCACTCCAGCCTGGGTGACAAAGTGAGACTCCGACTCAAAAAAAAAAAAGCAGAGTCACCACAAGTTACCAATCAGTGAAATGTGAAATGTTAGAAGAAGAGAAAGTGCAGAGTCAGGGATGACTCCCAGCTGCTACGCTCTCTCACAGGCTCTCCACCTACCTTTTTCTTCTAGTGGTTGCTGTGGCAACATGCTGTGGTGGGTGTAACATGGCAGCAACTTGACCTCAGCTGCACCACGCATCTCTTGCCTTTTGCCCTAGGGCTTCTCAGTCCCTCTGTTGGACTCCTATAAGAGTCCACCCAGTCGTTCAGGTCCTTGTGCAAGCCTGGAAGATCCAGAAAGTTAATGCCTCACAGGTAACTTTTGACCAATGAGTGTTTGGAACAGGTGGAAAACAGGAGAACCCAGGCGCCCACAGCAGTAAGCAGCTCAGTCATACTTCCTTGAATTGGATTCCTCTCATTCCATTTTATTCGTCCCAGTCTCTCACTAGCATTCTCTGGGTTCCCTTTCCAAAATAAACTCAAAAATCTCAAAAACACCAAGAGTACATACTTTAGAGTATATTAAATTTTAAGTTGCCCATTCGATCTCCAAGCAGAGACGGCAAGAAAGCGGTTGGATAGAAGTGAATCTGGAGGTCAGAACACAGTACGCAAAAGAGACCAGGCTACTTGTTGTCAAAGGTCACTCTGTCAGAGTGTGGCAGGCACTCCCACCTCCACAGGTTTCACCAATTACAATGTATCTCCAGCTCCCACTATTCCTTTGGCAAATGAGAACAGAAGAGAAGTCGAAGAGGACACAACGAACAGGGGACGAAGCAAACAGCAGTCTGTTCTGTCTTGTTATGACAGCTCTTTCACACTGTCCTCATTTTTTTCTAGTTCCAGTAGAAACTGTCCTCACAGCAGATGAGAAGTCACATTAGAATGGAGGGAGGCTTGTTATAGAAAGCCATCATGATCAGTCCTACAGAGGAACTGTCTGCTGGGAGCCTTTCCCCTTCATTAAGATCCCTCCTGAGGTTTCAGGGAAGGAATGTGAGATGGGAGCAGCTGGGGGAGGCAAGGAAGCTGAGCAGCTGTGTCTTCCCAGGCCTCTCCGTGCTCCCAGGCCTCACCCCAAGCTTGAGCCTGGACTTCCAAGATACTGCAGAGATAGGCTTTTGTTTTCATAACCATATAATGTGCTCAAATGAAAATGGCAATTACTGAGACGTTATACATCCCCATGTGCTTCAGGGATGCTGTCCCTGGCATATTTGCTATCCCCATTTGGAAAATTTGCCCATAAAAGCATCAGACTCGCCTGCATTGTGTGTGAAAATCTGCAATGTCATTCTTTATGCAGGGGATAAAAATTCTCCCTGGGGTACCAATTTTAATAAGGCTTAATTAGACCAATTTGTAGTAAGCTGAGGTTTCCACTCTGCAATTTGACAAGCAGCTTGAGCTGGTTCGCTACATTTTTTATGTTCAGGAATTTCTGTGTCTCAACAAAAGGTCAAAAGGAATATGAGTCTATCCAAAAGACTCCTAAAGATATAGTGAATTTCTACTGTCTTTTGTGTGTGTGACTTTTGTTTTGCTTTTTTTTTTTTGGAATGCTCTCTTATGCATGCTAAAATGTGATCTTGGGGGGTGACAATAGCTCACTTCCTCTCATGTAATCAGTTCAATTAGTCAAGTGCAGAAAGGCACATAGAACTGACCTGATGTGCAGACTTTGCTAGTAGCTCACAGTCCTCTTTCCTAGAGAGCTGGAAAATGACTTTAAAGTCCCCAACACAGAACACAACCAATCACTGGAAAATCACTTGGAGTCGGCTAGAGAGATAAGACATCTTGCCCAGGGATGACAAATTTTATGTGTTATCCTTGGATGGGAAAACTGTTTGCTTGAACTATAGTATCTTTAAGACATACAACAAAGTTGATGCCACAGAGTAGTACTTTGATGTCATAGAGTTGTACTTTGACACCCTATTACTGGAATTTCATCTAAAAGTCTTACAAAATTCACTGACTTTGATGTAGAGAAATAGCTGATGTCACTCTTCATGAGAAAAGGGATTTGAGTCAGAAAGAAGAAGAGAACACGGCTAAATAATACCCCTTTCTCTGATGAATTTTTATATCAGAATTTCCAGACATTCTACCCAAATATGGAAGGCATGTGCTACAACCAAAAGAAGTTTCAAAAAAGGACCCATAGAAAACAGAGCCAGTTCTCCATGCTGGTTTACTAGATAGTATCTACATTGTGTCTATCTATAATGATGAGGGCATCCAAAGGCCCACTTGCCCTCTAAGTATCTCCCCTTCTGACTGGATGCAGTGTCCAAAATTCCCACATTCGAACCAGACCATTGGTTTCATGCCAGAGTACCCGATATAAGAAGATGAAAGTATAGTACCCATTACTGATAATGCACAGACCTCAGACCACCTCAGATGCATTGTTGGCAAATTGGCTCTTGAGGGAGTAGGATTCTGGACAGCTACATTTTTCTCAAGTGCCAAGAAGGAACTGGAGCATAAAATGATGCCAGCCCTCACAATCTCACAAGTCCAGCCAGCCAATGCAGTTAGGCCAGTCCATCCAGCAGTTTGCCTGTGTCCTCAACAGGCTAGATATCTGGATGACTGATCACAGCTTTGTTGGAGCTCAGTGACGGCTTTTAGATAAAGGGATCCAGTTCCCACATGTCATAAGAGGCACATTTCTGAAGTGGGTTAAGCCATGCAGTTTATATGGTGAGAGTCTCAGAACTGGTTTTATTTCCTTCCAGTTGCTTGAAGGTAACATAGATAAAGCCACATTTGCATGACTTTTGCATGACATAGTCCTTCTCAGGCTATGATGCAAAATTATCCATGTGGTTGTATCTTTGCTGTTTGCCTTCCTGTGTCTCCCCATCTCCTACCGGGCCTCTTATCTCAGAGTAACAAAGAATCGTGTGTTTAGGCTTGGAGGAGCAGAAACAAATGAAGCTGCATGTATCACTTATTAATGGTTTGTGATGTGGGACAAATAGTATGCATATTATGCAGATTATTTAGGCAAACATTTCAATATGTTTGCTACCACAAATATAGCCCAAATAAGTTAGTCATAAGAAAAATAAGCTGGGCTCGGTGGCTCAGTCTGTAATCCCACGCCTTTGGGAGGCTGAGGTGAGTGGATTGCCTGAGCCCGTGGGTTCGAGACCCGCCTGGGCAGCGAGATCTCATCTCTACAATAAATCAAAAAATCAGCCGGGCGTGGTAGTGCATGCCTGTAATTCTGGCTACTTGGAAGGCTGAGGCGGAAGGATCGCCGGAGCCCAGCAGGTCGAGGTTGCGGTGGCCGGGAGCGGCCACTGCACTCCAGTCTGGGCGACAGAGTGAGACTCCAACTCAAAAAAAAAAGAAAAAGAAAAAGAAATTTTGGAGCCAATTTCAAGATAAACAGTTTTGCTTTGGAAAAATGCAGTCAATATATGTGCACTTGAAATCAACTGAATATGAAAAATAATGTACATGTAATAAGCTCAATTAGGTAGATTTTGAATCCAAAATACAATATTCCCAAAATTTGAAACCTATTTTTATTTTACCCTTTTGAAGATTAAAAAAATTAAAATGTGCACCTTATCACTTCTTGACTTTTTTAGTTTCTCCCAACATAAAACCAAAAGAAATACTCTGCAAATTAGAAAGAATTAATGTGGAAAATGCCTTTCCTTTCCTTTCCTCTTCATCCTCAAACAAAAGGGAGAAGCTGGGGATAGGTCCTCTCTGACCATCTGGATCAGTCCAGACACAGCAAATACCTTCTAGCTGGGTTGGACAGTCTGGTGTCACTGGGATCTTCTCAGGTCACCTTTATTTTCTTTAGCCAAAGAAACTCAACCATTTTATGGTCCATACCTATGGCAAAGCAAAGAAAGAACCAGACAATCCTGCCCTGAGTTACTGGTGGTCCCAACAGGCAAGCCAAGCCTGGTTTGGGGTTTAAATTCACCTGCCAGGACCTGGGCGGAGTGGAGTGGTTGTGCACATTAACAGGTCATTAGAAGGATTTTCCCTAATGTGTCTCAGAAAATCACAGGATCAAAAAAACATGTGGATTCATCGTGGAAAGAGCAATGTTCAGACTGAGCTTCTCTAGCTATGAAAGCAGATACTCCCCAAATGTCATTCCATAAAACAGAACAGAGAGGAGAATGCTTTTCAGTGTGATCAAGCCATCTGTTCTGTGTCCCCTCTGAGGTCTCAAGGGTGTGTTTTGAGTGGTAGATGCCATGAATAAGCCTGTCGTTTAATGCTCTCTCCTCCTTTCAACTTTCATTTTCTTCTCACAACCAGTTAGTTCTGAAAATAGTGAAATGAGCAAACATAATTAGTAAGACGGAGTCCCCTCCTTCACTCCTGCCCCCACTCCAGCCTGACTATCTTTAAGAGAGAAACAGGAATTTGTACTGGGGAGAGAATCCTTCCAATTGCTTTCTTCACAGAAGTATTTGAGAGGTCAGGCAGGAATTCATTGCATCATAGGCTCACTTAAAAGGCAGCCTGCCCAGCTCTGAGAGGGAAGCTGGCCAGCCTCCTGCTCCTTCTCCCTAATGCCCACTTAGCCACCTGAGCGGGGAAGAGCTGTTCAGGATCCGATTCTTTAAATTACATGTAGAAACATGGTGAAAGTGACAATGTAACAAATGGTATTTATACTCTTGGAGCCAAAGTAAAACTTTTTCATCACCACAAACGTTTCCTAAAGCCCAAAATTTCACAGCTGAATGAACCTCTCAGGAGAATTACTTGGTAAGCCAAGTTCCAGTTGGAGGAAGCAGAGAAGCAGCTTATGTAAGTTTTTAAACCCTAAACTGGGTTATGACACAAAGTGGTTAGAACATGACAGAATTGTTCCAGCTGAACTCTGGGTAAGCTGAGTTTCCTGGCCTTTTACCCTTAGGTGTGACCAGAGCTAGTGACACTATCAGGACCAGCTGTTTAGACCTTAAGCATCCTCCATCCATCAGCCCATGCTAGGCAAGTCAACAAAAGCAACAGTGACATATAGTCACCTTGGACATGTTCTGTTAAAGCAACCAATCCTCGAGGGTCAGAAAGGTACCTTCCCTTCAATGCAGGGGAACATGGAAGGTTGGTAAGAACATTCTCGTTAGAAGCCTCTTCCCTCTTCCTTCCCTCTTTAGAGGTTCAGATGACAGGTCAGGAAAACACAAACATACCCTGGTGCAGAAGGCAAGGTGACTTCTAACAAAATGCCTCAAAACCTACTTGTGTGCATCCCACTAGAAAACAAGGGAAACTCACAAAGACATCTCAGGGTGAGTTACATTGCTTCAGTCCAAAAAAGTTCTGTGAATCTGTTAGACTCCAGTAGTACCAAAAAAGTCCATTGTTCTCTGCATACCCACACACCTGCTTGTCTCTCTCCTGATCTGTGTGGTTCCCTCCGCCTTCAATCCCCAGACCTGCTCCATCTCTGCCAATACACACACACACACACACACACACACACACACACACACACACAAATTGCAAGCCTATTTAGTTCCCAAAGACTCATCTCAGTCGCTACTTTTTCTGGCAAGTATTTCTTGACAACACTCCCAAAAAGAAAACCTCAGACTGGGCTTCCTGAGGCTCCCATGGCCAATGGTGAGTTCTTCTGGTTCACCTCAAATCATTCATCCTGTAACTGTCTTAGGAAGAACCATGTCTTCAACCTAATGTCCAGAATATCTATTGAATTAAAGCAAGCATAGCCTAACAGAAAATATTTTGATCAACTATAGAAATTCCTATAGACCTGTTCCCCTGCCAGTGTTCCTTCTGTGGGGAGCTGATACTGCTGCCATCACCCAGTTACTGAAGCCAGAAACTGCCCTGTCCACCATCCCATCTGTCACAAAGTCCTCCCCTTTTTATCTCACACCTCCTAGTGTTGGGGCTCATCATCTCTCTCATGAACTATCTTAGAGGACTCCCACCTGGCCTTTTGATTGAAAATCCCACCTTTATGCCACATTCAATAATCTTGCTGAAACAAAGAACCGAGTCACTGGTCATGTCACTCCATTGCTTAACATCTCTCCTACTAGATCTGACCCAGATCAGATCTTCCCATCTGGTGCCTCAGCCCACTGGGGAGCTTGGTGGAGAATGGGTGATGAGGATGTTGGCACTCCTCCACTCTTGAGGTAGTTGGACAGGACCTAAAATATCCCCAGATGTGACATCTAGCTGCAAGAAACCCTGTCTATTTACCTCAGTACCTCAGACAAATGTTATTTTCTGAATACACCAGAACATAAAAAATTTTGGAAAATATTGCCCTCAAAATAAAACTCAGTTTTCAGCATGACTATGAGGCCCTCTAAGACCCCAGTTTTCTAACACCCCCTCCAGCCACATCTCACACCCACAAGATTTACTCTTGCCCTTCATGCTACACCTCTTATGACACAACCTCAGGTACAGAGGTGTTTGCTACCTGGAAGTTTTCTCTTCTAGCTGAAGCACACTTCCTCCTGTTTAAGTCTCTCTAAATAGAAATTTTCCATCCTTCTTCCCCACATTAACCTTTTCAAAGCTGGCTTGCTCAAAATTAATCTGAAAGGGAATCATAATAAAGATGAGTCTCATGCATGTTTTTGTCATTCAACTGGCTTAATTAAACCCAATTCCAACATAGAAGCATGTCTCCAAAGCCAGAAAGAACCCCTTAAAGAAATAAATGTCCAGGTTCTAAATTCAGGGACAGCATAATCCACTAGCAGTAGTTTCTTGTCCCTGTTAAGTCTTGCTTGCTCAGTTGAACTTTGCCATTTTTCAGAATTAAAATCTTGATTTCTACAAAGGCTTGTACTTCAGGATGTAGAAGTGGAGACTATTTTTGCTTGTTCCTGAGAGTTAAGTTTGGAGGAGATGGCTAATTAAAATATCTTGGCACCTGTCCCCTAAGGCAGTCTCCTTCTCCCACAGCAAGAGCTTTCCAGCTCATGTCCTTGATACTTGTCAGATCTAGATGAATGTGAGTGACAAAGAGTGGCAAAGTGAGCAGATATTCAACAAGGCTCAAACTCAACAAATTCCACAAAGAGATGCTGCAACCATGAGAGGGTAATCATCAGGTTTTATTTATTTATTCAAGAAAAATTTACTGACCGCCTACCAGGTTATTTTTCTTAATGAAGGTAGTATACTCATGGGTGTTTGCAACATTATTTTCTCTATCTTTTGATATGTCTGAAATATTTCATAACAAGAAAGAGTTTTACAGTTAGAATGGCTTACCCATGTTTAACAAAAGCTGAGAAAAGAGTCAACCCACTGGGTCTTTCTTGTTCTCGTTGAAAGTTGCCCTGTTATGAGCTGGTGGTCAAATGCTCAGGAAATACTCACTGAGTGGCAAAGGGGTGAGACCTTTGACCTGAAGAGTTGGCAGTTCTTAATATGCCAGAGTTTCAACAAAAATTGCTGTTGTCAATGTCAAAGAGCCATTTTTCTTTCTAGCTCAAAACCTTTAGAACAGGACCCTGAAGCATTTCCACTCGCACAGGGAGAGGGGAAATAACTTATTTTTGCTGAGTACCAACTATGGGCAGTTGGAATCATAATTGTGATTTTTCTTCATCAAGGGTATTTGTTTCTCATCAAATTCAATAATCATAGCTAATAGCAAAATCCGAGTAGGGATTCTATACATGTAACCAGAGCAATGTTAGCCCATCCTTTAATTCTTTGTTTTTTGTTTGTTTGTTTGTTTGTTTGTTTGTTTTGAGTTGGAGTCTCACTCGGTTGCCCAGACTGGAGTGTAGTGGCCGCTCCCGGCCACCGCAGCCTCGACCTGCTGGGCTCCGGCAATCCTTCTGCCTCAGCCTTCCAAGTAGCCAGAATTACAGGCGTGCGCTACCATGCCCAACTGATTTTTTGATTTGTTGTAGAGATGAGGGCTCGCTGCCCAGGCGGGTCTCGAACCCACAGGCTCAGGCAATCCACTCACCTCAGCCTCCCAAAGGCCGGGATTACAGGCTGAGCCACCGAGTCCTTTAATTCTTTATATAGCATGGAACCAACACTGATTGCTAACCTGGATTATGTGCATTAAAGGTGAAAGAAAACATGTTTTTGTTTTAAGTCCGCTAACTGCAGGAGGTTGGTTCTGAGAACCCACTGAAAACATCCCATGTTAATAAAGCAGGGCTACTATCATTGAAGTTCTTGGTACATCTCCATTGTGATCAATCATTAGACAGTCCTTGTTCAGGTATAGCTCATGGTCAAAAACAGAATATGCAGAAAAGTCACTCAACTGATTCCTTCACCCCCTCCCATCAGACAGCTGCCTGTTTGGATTAGTAGGCCCAAATAACCCTGTTCTCCCTGCCTTCTCTTTCTCCTTGGATTAGAAATTTTTTAAAATGTACAGAATTAAGTTAACCCTTGTCACATAAATGTATAGTCAAGCCACACAAAACAATGGGATTGGTTTATGTAGAAGAGCCTTCATTATGCATCTACCATAGTCGACCACGATTAAAAGCATTGGGAAAGAGGCTGGCTAGCCTTTATAGGTAGAGTATTCAGTTCTTCAGTGAATTATGAGCAGTGAATAACCATCCATATGTTTCTCCCATGCAGATCTCTTTCATAAAGGAAAACCTAGAATGGACTAAAAAGAGATTTAAAGCTAATCTTAAGGAAGCTGTTCATTTTCCAGAAGGTAGAAACCAACTAGAAGAGATCAACCAGATTTCCCTACCCTTCCCTTTGGAGCAGAGAATAAATGTGAAGAAATGTGAAGTGTTTGCAAGCCCTGAATGCCTCAGAATGCCCTGAATGCCCAAGGTCTTCTAGTTCATGAGAGGCTGAGTGTCTAGGTTTCCTGATTCTCAACCCTGCCCACTATACCACCTAGCCTCTGTGTTGCAAATAAGCAAAAATGAGACTCCAAATACTTAAATAATATGGGCAAGGTCACAATCACACCTAGATATCAAGGCATCTAAATCAAAGTTATTTTTCCAAGGGCAGCCCTGAAACAAGACCTGGATACCTCAGGCTCCAGATACTAGGGTAATTAGAACCCAAGCAGAGTACTGGCAAAACCAAATACCCTGGTGCTTCAACCAGTCAGTATTACATCTCTATACTTTATTCAGTTTACTCAAACAACTAGGGATTTTCCAGTTAAAAAAAAAAAGTCCAAATTAATACATTAGTTGTCATGAATGTAAAAGGAACACAATGTCTTTGACAAGCGCTGGCAACATGCTGACTTACCAAAAATTAAGGGTTTGCTTTAGTCTATTAATAATACTCTTTATTAAAAAAAGCCACTGTAGGATATAAAAAGTATATCTAAATAAAACTGCTAAAATTTGAATAATATTAAATTTATTAGATAATTTATAAAGTATAACACAGGAAATCTGGAAAGAGAAAATTCATTGTTTTAAATCTTAAGCCCTTTATTGACTATAATTCAGAACATTTTATTTTTTAGACACAGTGGATTTTGTTTTTGTTGACATTTCCACCTATTCAACCGAACAAAAGTCAAGAAAGTCACATGGTAACTAGTAGTAACGTATCAGTAAATTAGAGCAAGTGTATAAATCATTCTTTGATTGGACTGACTTTAAATCAACTGGTCAACAAATGCTTTTCTGCTGCCTAATAATTATGACATATCAAAAGTCGCCAAATAGCATTGGACAGGAATCCTCTGGAAATAATTAAAAGTTTTCATTTCATATATGGAATAGGCTTACATCAACTCATTGGACTTGCTCATCTTAAATTGCAGAGATTTAGAGAAATGGATATTTCTTCACATGTTGTGCAATAGTTTCTCACAATGTCTTCTCATGCACAATAAAATTAAAGTGTCATTTAGACACCCCTTAATCTCGATGCATGACATATAAATGGTAACATCCATCATACACACCTATAAAATTAGGAAACTCAAGGAATATGCAAAGATGGCAAGAAATTACTTGATTCTTTTGTTATGCCCTAGTGACAAATATATATTTTTTGGCAACTAACCAATCGATTTTAGAAATAATGTCAGCCATGACCTAATGTAGTCTAACTATCCCTTGCTTTACATGCACCATTAGGGCCAGTCTTCAATCCTTAGCCATCTCTCTCAGGCACACATTTCTTTCTTTGGAAACATGAAATGCCCCTAGATAAATGTGCCCTTCTCCAGAGAAACACATTTCCCACTCAATTAAAAATTCTGACTCAAAGCTAAAATTAATGCAGGCAGGCAATTGAGGGTTCTTCAAAAACTTCCTTAAAAATGACAAATACATGTGATGCTAAAGTCATTCAATATTTCTGCATGCTGCCTTATTAAATTAAAAACACCTGGTATATTTATACAACATGTCCAATGGTTTACAGATTAGGATCCGAGAAATAATGTCTTATAGCAAAAAATATACATATAATAATCCACCTATAGTTTATATAAATGATGAAATGTTTTTAATATATCTATATTTCTATATATATACACATATATACTCTGTGTGTATTTGCAGAATCAGGCACACAAATACTTCAGTCCTTCATTGGCTCTTCCACTTCTGTGTCAAAGACACCAGATTTCAAAGTCTTAAGTACCAGAACCAAGGTCACCGCTGAGGACAAAGGACTGGCTTGATGCACCTTCCCTTGTGAAGCACCAAGTTTGCTGGACAGTGGCAACCTGCAACGCAAGGCTTATTACATGGACCAATCTCATTCCAGTTGTCACAGGTCTTGACACATCCTGGGCCACAGGTATCATACACAGCACCGTGCTTACACTGGGTGGCTGAAAAAGAGAAGACAAAGGTGTGACATGGAAAAAAAGGCCCTGTTACTTCATCCTCAGTCAGATGCCATTCCTGCAGGCACATGTCACTGCACAGACCTTCCCACAGCATAGGCTCAGATTTGCATCTTAACAAGGAAATCACAAACATCCAATATTCCCCAAACACTTCAGAAATCACCTATATCTATAAAAAAAAACCCCAAATGTCTACTTGCTGGGACAGTGAACTTCAGAACTTTTAAAAAGTCATAAAAGCATTTTATTCTTAAGTAAGACAAACTACACATTAATAAGGCTATTAGAAAATTTTAAAGTTATTTAGTTATTGCAAATAGTATAAAAATGAGCTCCAAATAGTCCTTCCAGCTATTGAGCTGCTATGCATAGAAAAATTTTGTGCAACTACATCAATATTCAAATATACAAAATTATACACACAGAAAAACAAAAACCTACCAAGGATACTGGAAATGTGTGACATATTTTAATCAACGTAATCATGTGTTAAGTTAATCAATTTGAGGCAAGTTGGAGCAAGAAAGAGATAGAGTCAAACACAGAAAAATCAGATGTGTGACTATAGGGATGGCAGTGGCTGGCTGGGCCAGAAAATATAAAAATGATGATGCTGCCACATCACGGTCAATTTACTATCTTTGTTGACTTAGAGTTAAAGTGATTTTGACAATATTCTGAGAAGTCCTGAAAATTCATGACTAGGTTTGTCACAAAAAATAATGCAAACATTCTGGAAGTTTTATGACACACAGACTTTTCCATCCGAGTTACTTCCAGTGACAATCAAAGAGGCTACTCTTCTTTCTCATAAGTAGGAAGGTTGACATATTTAGGAACTTAGAACAGGGACTCTCCACGAATGCCAATATTCAATCCAATCTTCATTCAAAGTTGCTTCAAACAAAAGTAAGAACAATGGAAGATCACCATCAGCTTAAGCGCTGCTACTGTTGTTTATGCTGTTTGCAGGATAATATCTGGAGGAGAATCGTGTGGTAAAACCTAAAAATAAAACTGGTTTTCAAGCACACGGGACATACTTTGAGTCTTGCAAATTATATATTCAGAGTTACCACAGAATGTTGGTGTTTGACTATATTGAACTAACAGTAAGTTAATAAGAACCATAAAATAAACACCCATTATACTGGTTAAAAACAAATGGGAAGAGAGGTATCCTGTCCAGAGAGTGTTCAATGACCTCTCACAACGTCATTCTTATTATTAGAAAACTGAGCTATATGAAACATAGACACTTGAGAAACATCTAAATGGAACCAACCTTAAAATATTTGGCTCTATAATTAACATTTTTTCTGTATGTATTAAGCACTGGCATATTTATTTATCCCTGTCCCAATTGTTGACTAAACTATTGACTAAAGCTAGCCACCGGCTCTAAACAAAGGCCCTGTACAAGATGCTTTGGGGGTAGGGATAAGTGACATTGTCATCTGTCTGACACACCAACAGAGGAACGAGTCAGTAGTAGCTAATTACTAATCAATTATATTGATGGATCAAATGTAACCTTACTGATTCTTGTGCCCGGCTCACTTTCTCATCCTTTTAAGTGTCTTCTCACCTTCTTCACTTTCTATTCCAAATGTACTTTCACTACCTCTTCTCCCTATTTTTTCCTTCTTTACCATATCACTATCAGACATTGTACCATATGTACTCTGTCTTCTGACACTAGAAAGTAAGTTCCCTAAGAACAGAGTTTTCCTCTGATCTCCCACAGCATCTCTAGCACCCGACACATTTTCTGGCACATAGAGGACAGTAGGTATGGAAGTCAGCAATAAATATTTGCTCAATAAATGAATGAGTCATGAAACAGACATAATTTCTGGACATTTTCCATTTGCCCCTCTGGGTTCATTTTCTGCCTTTCTTTACCCTGTTCTCTGCTCTGTGTTCATGCTGCACTCTATGGATGACATCAGCGGACTCCCTCGAGAATGTGGACACCAGCACCTTGACCTAGTACCTTTATCTAGCTTGGTGACTATCACTACCATTCACTCCATCTTCCACTCTTTTCATCAAACCCAATCTTATCTCCCACCTTTCCCATGTTCCTTTACTTTCAGCAGTAGCATGGTATTTAACATGTAGGTTCTCAGAAGACTATAGGGAGATTGAATGAATGAGTACATGGATGAGCTAGTGGATGGATTGACATAACTTTTCCTTTCGATCTCTCAAAACTTATGTTTCTCTGTTAAGCTTTTGATTTTCACTGGTTCCTTCAAAGTTATCGTTTTTTGTCTTCTCAATGACTAACAAAATACCCTATATGCTGTACACACCTAATGATTTGGAAAATCCTAGTTCGGCAGTCCCCAACCTTTTTGGCACTAGGGACTAGTTTCATGAAAGACAACTTTTCCACAGACCATGGTGGGGAGGTGTGGGGAGGGGATGGTTATGGAATGATTCAAGACATAACATTTATTGTGTACTTTATTTCTACCATTATTACATTGTAATATATAATGAAATAATTATACAACTCACCATAAAAAAATAAGAAGCACGGATGAAAGTAGTAAATAAAATAATGGGCGCTCCATGTACTGACCAAAATAAGTGTCAGATTCTGACTTAAAGCCTGCCACTACATGCAGCTGTACAATTGAAGTACATCAACTCATTGCCACTCACTGATAGGGCTTTGATGTGAGTCTGCAAGGAATTGATTTATTATGATCTCTACGCAGTCAAACTTCACTGCTAATGTTAATCTGTATTTGCAGCTGTTCCCCAGTGCTAGCAGCACCACCTCAGTTCCACCTCAGATCTTAGGGCGGTAGATTCTCATAAGGAGTGTGCAACCTAGATCCTATGAGAATTTAATGCTGCTGCTGATCTGATAGGAGGCGGAGCTCAGGCAGTAATGTGAGCAATGGGGAGCAGCTGTAAATATAGATGAAGCTTTGCTGGGTGGCCTACTACTTATCTCTTGCTATCCAGTCCAGTTCCTAACAGGCCATGAACCAGTACCGATCTGTGGTCTTGGGGTTGGGGACCCCTGTCCTAGCTGAATACCATATTCACACACAATAACTGTGTCCATGTGTTGTTATGCTCTGTAGACTTATGATGGACATAGCTGGAAGTTAGAATTACCTAGGAAATTTCCTGGGGTCCACCCCAGACCAATTAAATTCTAACTTTCTAAAGGCGGGACCATGATATTAGCAATTAACAAATCCTTCACCCCCAGCCCTGCATGGGTGCTTCTAATGAGCAACTAGGAATGCATTGTGGTCCTGCAAACAGCCCTGGCATTCATGCTTCAGTCACTGCAGAGACTCATTCCATTTTAGCAAGAGAGGGAATCTATTTCCAAAGTGAAAGTAGGTGCATAATGGAGCTCCTACTGTTTCCCATCATCTTCTACCCCAGACCTCACTGAAGCACTTCCCCCAGCCAGAGGCACTCATGCTCCTTGAGTGCTGGGTTTAGGGCATCTGCAGGGGCACCCTAAGTCACCCCTGCTGTTCTCTTCCTCATTTGCACCCACCCTGTTTTTGCCATTCCTGGTTTTTGCCACATCTCCTCCAGGAACTTGCCCTACTATGTGTCCTTCTTCTTGCACATTAATTTCTTCCTCTCTGTTAAAAAAAAAAATTCCCTAAGCCACCAGACTTATTTTCTTCTTCCTTTCACCTTCATCTTCATGGAAGAATTTGCACTCATTTTACCCTATTCTTCTGCAATTCATTAACATTGACAACTCATCTTCCTCACCTTTGCTAGACTGAAGTGCTTCTCCCCAAAGTTTTCACTAATAATCATCTCCACTGACATTTTGGCAACTCTCAAGATCATTCTGCAAAATATCTGATCATTTTATCCATTTTATCTTATGACACTGAACTCTCTTGGCTCTTCTGCTGACTCCTTGAGATATCTCGCTTGCTCTCTCTCCCTCCCTCTCTCTCTTGCTAGTTTCTCTGCCTACTTTCTGGCACTAAATATTCAAATTACCTCTTATACTCTTCCCCTGACATTGGTTTCTCTTATCTGTCTCTATTTCCTCAATTACTACAGTTTTATCTCTTTCAGTCATAAACCTCTGAAATCTATTATTATTAGCTCTGATTCTCTGCCCAATATAATCATTTTTTATCTTAATTCAAATGTCACCTCCTTCATGTAGGTTCCTGGATATCCCCAGCATGCCCTTTCCTCTTTTCTATCCCAGAATACTTTTCACATTATAGTTATTTGCTTGTTTTAATTCCCAAATTACAGTACAGCTGTAGTTCTTAATCAGAGATTCTCTTAAGAGTCCCCTGAGGCTCTTTTAAAAGATATTTATTTGTCAGTCCCATTCCTAAAGATTTTGCTCTGAATCTACAGTGGAGCCTGGGTAGCTGTCAATTTTAAAAACTATTCTAAAGGTCACTATGATAAGCATCTCCAGTTGAAGAGAGTGAACCCCTGATGCCTGGGTTCCTGAGGGCAGAATCCTTATCATCCATAACCCAAGTTTCTGGCCCAGGGTCAAGCACAGAGGAGCAGTTCAATAAGTGCCTATTTGATGATGATTTCATCCTAATGACATTCAATCCATCATCCCATTTCCCAGCATGGATTCCATTTGACTGGTCTTGAGTTCATTTTCCATACTGTTGTTTCCAGAATGTCTCTTTCAGCTCACCCTATCTCCAGAGGCTTTGCTCCCCTTCAAATCTGGCAAGGATTCCTGCTATTATGAAAACTTCTTAGCAGAATTTCCTCTTTCCCACCACGTTCGTTCTTTTTCCTTGACTCTCTTATAGCCATGAACTTCTCCTCTCTCTGATCCCTCAATTCTTCAACTTCTTCTGTGACATCTTACCTTTTGACTCTTAAGAACTGGTGTGCCCCTCACAGTCTACAGGTAGAAAATAGACTGTAGAAAATGCAGAACTACTAGAGGAAAAAGAAATAACTTTCTCTCTAGTGTTCTCCTTCATAATATAAATATAATCTTAATTTCAATTCAAATTGAATCAATAAACACCTATGAGTACCTACTATGTGCCAGGTGTGCTCTTGGGCCTGGGGAATCAAAAATGATCATACATCATCTCTGGTCTCCAGTGGTAGGAGGCTGGGCTTACAACCAAATAGGTAAAGATGACATGAAAACAGATTTTTTTTATTATTTTAAAGATGTGGATTAATTATACAACTCACCCTAAAAAAATTCAGGATTAGATATACAAGTGGTCATTGTACAGGTAAAGTTTGGGTCTCCCTTTGGTCCCCACTTCGCCTAGTTTAACATCAGGTACACTTATTGTTGTTATGTGCCCACCCCTTAGGCAGTTTCCTGCTACTGTCAATCCTTTTGTTATAGTATTATGATAAATGTTCAGGGTCCACTTATGAGTGAGAGCATGTGGTACTCAGTTCTTTATTTCTGAGATATAACACTGAGTATTATAGACTCTAAATCCATCCATGTTGCTGCGAAGTCCATAATTTTGCCCTTCTTCGTGACTACATAATATTCCATCCTGCATATGTACCACATTTTTTTTATCCAGTCCATTTTCAATGGGCAGCATGGTTGGTTTCATGTTTTTGTTATTGTGAATAATGCTGCAATAAACATGCATGTTCAGGTATTTTTTTACAGAATAATTTGAGTTCCTCCAGGTATATTCTCAGAAGGGGGATTGCTGGGTCATGTGGAAGGTCAATTTTTAGATTTTTTAGGAATTGCCACACTGTTTTCCACAGAGGTTGTACTAGTTTACATTCCCACCAACAGTGTAGAAGCATTCCCTTTTCCCCGCATCCTCTTTAGCATCTGTCGTTTTTTGAGTTATTGATGATAGCCATCCTGACTGGAGTTAGGTGCTATCTTAGTGTGGATTAATTTGCATTTCTTTGATGATTAATGAGGCTGAGCATTTTTTCATGAATCTGTTGGCTGCTTGTATGTCTTCTTTTGAGAAGTATCTATTCATATCTTTTGTCCATTTTTTAATGGGGCTGTTTGCTTTTTTTCTGTCGGTGTCTTTGATTACTTGTAGATCCTGGATGTTAGGCCTTTGCAGATGTACAGTTGGCAAATACATTTTCCCATTCTGTGGGCTGTGTCCCTGTTCTCTTGATGGTTTCTTTTGCTTTGCAGAAGTTTTTCAGTTTGATTAGGTCCCACTTGTCTATCTGATCTCTTACGGCATGGGCATTTGGGGTTTTGATCAGGAATTGGTTTCCTATTCCAATTTCCTTAAGGGCGTCTCCTGTGTTTTCTAAGATTCTTATAGTTTGAGGTTTTACGTTTAGGTCTTTGATCCATTTAGAGTTGATTTCTGTGTATGGTGACAGGCAGGGGTCCTATTTCAATCTTCTTCATGTGGTCAGTTTTCCCAGCTCCATTTACTGAATAGGTTTTCCTTTCCCCAGCAGTTGTTCGGGGAGGCTTTGTCGAAGATGAGTTGGTTGAGAAATTGAGGTTTCGCTTCTGGAATCTCTATCCTGCTCCATTGGTCTGTATGTCTGTTCTTGTACCAATACCAAGCTGTTTTGATTGTTGTAGCCTTATAATAAAGTTTAAAGTCTGGAAGTATGATAAATCCCACTTTGTTTCTTCTGCTGAAGATTGTTTTGGCTATTCATGGTCATTTATGTTTCTATATGAGTTTCTGTATTGTCATTTCCAGGTATGAGAAAGATGTTGATAATTTAATGGGTATTGGGTTTAATATGTAGATTACCTTGGGTAAGCTGGACGTCTTAACAATGTTGATTCTTCCAATCCATGAGCATGGAATATTTTTCCATTTGTTTGTGTCTTCTTTGATTTCTTTGAGCAGTGTTTCGTAGTTTTCATTGTAAAGGTCTTTTACTTCTCTGGTTAGGAAGATACCAAGGTATTACATTGGTGGGGGGGGGGTATTGTGAATGGGATTGTGCTTTTTATTTGGTTCTCTGACTATTAAGATCCTTAATAAAATGTAAGATGTACCATGTCAAACAGTAAGAACAAAGTACCTTGGAAGAGTAAAAGAGAGAGACATTGACTCAACACTGAAATTTGGGTAGGAATCAAGGAAGACTTCAGAAAATAGATCCCACTTCAGTCTTAAAATGTTAGTAGAAACTTGTCAGACAGACAATGACAAGAAGAGCTTCCTAGGCAAGAAGAGTGCAGTAACAAAGATGGATATGTGGGCAACAGCAAGGTACTCTGGCTTAATCAAGAAGGGTGCCTCCTTGGTTTGGTGGGTTTGAAGCATGGAATCTGAGGAGGGAGATTAAGAAGTGATAAAGGCAAAGAAGTAGACAGGGGCCAGAGACCACAAATGACCTCACAAACCTTGGCAAAGAGAGATCTTGGAAGGATTTTAAGCTTCAGAGTGAAATCATCAGACTTGCCTTCAATTTGGCACAACTTTTAGATGACCCTGGAAAGTTCATAGTGACTCGAGCCCTCATTTACTCTCTGTGAATCAAACTGTATTTTTCAAACTTATAAAAGGCAAAAGATAATTTTTGTAACATAAATATGATTTGATATGCACACATGCACTGAAAGACAAATCATTTGGTTAAACAGCTTTAACAAAAAAAATTTTCAAAGTCATTAGGGTTAGAATGTACTTATTCTCAAGGATGCAAACAGCTATAGGTAATACATAAAGGCATTGCATGTTGGCTTTATCAATACATTCAATATGCATGCTCCGTGCTATCTAGAACTCAGAAGTCTCTATGTCCCCCTTCTGGGATCTGACTTTATCTCTTGAACTTTTACAGGAGGCATCCAGTCAGCCAAGGAAAAGTTCAATATATACCATTAGAGCAGATTTGCTGCAGGGAGGGAGCAAGACTCATCTGGGGTTTGTAGAGCCAAACAAGAGAGAAAACTGCTCACATCACTCAGCCAACTATCCATTGTGCTGGAGAAAGATATGAACACCTGCTTTCCCAGACCTTTTCAATTTCCAAAATGTATAACTGAATTTGCAGTGACAATTAGTGTCAGTTACAGGCAGGTGGCAGACATTCTGCTATGGATGGCAATGCAAAATACAACTGCCAAGATCACAACAAATTTACAGTCAGAAGGTACAAAGTAACAGCTACTAGTGATAGGGAACAAACAGAAATTGTAAAGTCACTAAGGTTAATGAAGACCTAGGTAACAAATATTTGGATGAATTAGTTGATTCTGCCAGGGGTGGCTCATGCCTGTAATCCCAGCACTTTGGGAGGTAGAGGTGAGAGAATTGCCTGAGCTCAGGGGTTTGAGACCAGCGTAGGCAACTTGGTGAGACTTTGTCTCTACCAAATATCAAAATATCAGCCTGATGTGGTGGTGCATGCTTCTAGTTTCAGCTACTTGAAAGGCTGAAGTAGAAGGATCACCTGAGCTCAGCAGGTCAAGGCTAAAGTAGCCATGAGCAGGACACTGCACTCCAGCCCGGGTGACAGAGTGAGCCTCTGACTAAAAAGAAAAAAAAATGAGCTGATGCTTTGCATAAATACATAAATATGTATTAATTTTTTTCTACAATGCTCTTGATTCTGTGTTCTCATAGTGATTAAAGATGGGTTGATGATGACAATGATGCAAATTAACCTAGGTTCAACTCCTAGCTTCCTTTTAGCAAGTTATTAACTACTTTAAGCCTCAATGTTCTTGCCAGTAAAATGTGGATAACATAATGTTGCCATCTAGATCATTATGAGCATTATATAAGATTAAATATGATATAAAATGTTAATTTAGTCCCCGGCAAAAGAAAGGACTTAAAAATAGTGAATAGTAATATAAGTGGTTATTATTAAATTTCTATATACCATCTTTATAGCCCATAGCATATTACATGCTATTTGGTAATTCTCATGCTAAATTAGAGTTCTATTAGCCCTTCTTGCTACTGTTAGTGGGTACATACTGTGTCAGTAGTTATGACTCTTAAAATGCAAGCTAGGCTTTGAAATGTGACACAGACTGGTTCATTCAGAGTTTCTTCCCTGGCTATTTTCTTATTTGTGCAACTTCTAAGATTTTTCCTCTGTTAGATTTCTCTTCTCTGTCTTATTTCTCTTCTCGGCCGTAAGTGCTATCACGAGTCAAAGGACCGGGGAGCTAAAAACAAGTAAAGAATACTCTTACAGTTTTCAATATTCTAGATGAATCTGAAATGAAGCTACATGCCTCTGTAAATGTATTGCTCCATTTACCAACTGTCAATCTTTGGTAGTCCATGCTGTAAAAGAGAGAGAGTATATGTATGTGTGTATATGTGTATAAAACATTCCCCTCCAGCTGCACCCTGATGGAGTTATACTTCACCCAGATGGATCCACTAATTTTAAGAGGTAAATGGAACCTTTCAGGAGGTATATTCCCTTTCCATTAGAAAAGTCATTTCAGCTTCAGAGACTCAGATCCTGAAACAATGATGCTGACGGGAAATGTATAGTCCTCAAATGCAGTGTGTGCACTGAGATGGTGCTAAGTATAGCTCTGGGCTGGGAAGAAAGGGTTCATATATCCTGTATCTAATATGCTCCCAACCACAGTACCACCACAGTTAATAAAATTAATAGAATTCTGCTGAGCCTTGCAGTATACTAGGATGGATGGATGGATGGATGGATGGATGGATGGATGGATGGATGGATGAGTGCTTGACTCCATTTACTGTATTCACTTTTTGGTAGATCCAAGGGAAGGCAGACTCAAAATAAAGAAAGGAAGCTGGAAGCATTTAAGATGGCTGAAAGGATCCAATCCCTCAAAAACATTGCCCTCACATATTCTACCCAGTGCTGATGCATTCATTTAGAGGTTGGCCATTTGCCTCACCTTTTACCAGCCTCAGCCACAACTTAATGTGAATTATTTTTATCAAATCAATATTCTCCCGATAAGGGCAGAATTGACAGAGCAGCATTCTTGCTATGAGAAATGAATTATTATAAATATTTTAATTGAGTTTGCAGGGGAGATAGCAAAACCAAAATAGAAGTCAGAGGAAATTCAGATGACCTTGGAGCTTCTCAATAAACACAAACTAGTGACTACACCAAGGGCAGCTGAGGAAATTATAGCAACCCCCAAATACCCATATTCTACTCCCCCAAAACCACCCAAGTAAACACACACAAACCAAAACTCTGTGGTTTCAACTCTAGCTGCAGGTCAGAATCATCTGGGAAGTTTTAAAAGACACACAAGGTCAATTGAAGCAGGATATCTGAGGATGGGGCCCAAACACAGGTTTCTGGTTTATATTTTTAGCTCCAAGAGTGATTCCAACATCCAGCCAGGTTATGATTCACTGGTCTAAGTGAACACAAGGTCTGGGCATTGCAATCACAGCTTTAAGGCAATTCTTTTTTTTTTCTTTTTTCTTTCTTTCTTTTTTTTTTTCCATCACACAGGACCTATGGGAACTGTAGAAAGAGAAAACATTTAAAAATAAATCATCAACAAACACCTCCAGACAGGCTGGAGTGCATTGGCACGATCATGGTTCTCCATAGCTTTAATCTTCTGGGCTCAGGTGGTCCTCCCACCTCAGCCTCATGAGAGACTGGGATTACAAGCAAGCACCACCATGCCTGGCTAATTTTTTTTAAACATATTTTTTATTTTAAAATTGTGGGGTACAGTTAAGGGTTAGGTATACAAATATGCATTGTTCAGGCACCCTTGTTGATAAGGGGTGTCCCCCTGTTCCCAGACAGATATTGGCTACCATTAATCCCACCTCCCTTCCTCTCCCTGCCCCCCCATAGATTCCCACCACTGTCGATCCTTTTATTATAGTATTACAATAGATGTAATACTATGTTCCACTTATGAGTAAGATGTTCCACTTATGAGTAAGAACATGTGATACTCAGATCTTTGTTTCTGTGAGAGATCACTCAGTAGTATAAACTCTAGTTCCATCCAGGTTGCTGTGAAGGTCATGATTTTGTTCTTTTTTATGGCTCCGTAGTATTCCATCATGTATAATTTTTTTGACTTTTTTGTAGAGATGAGGTCTCGCTATGCTGCCCAGGCTGGTCTCCAACTCCTGGACTCAAGCAATCTTCCCACCTTGGCTTCCCAAAGTGCTGGGATTACAGGAATGAGTCACCATGCTTGGCCAACAATTCTTCTTGATACCTTTTTAGCCAGATAACCAGACCACTGCTGTCTTCCACCAATGTAGACATTCTGAAGGTAGCAATGGCATGAACTGCCTTATTTTCTAAGATCTGAGCTAAAGCTGTTGGAACTAGTATAGCATGCTGCAAATCCCAGTCTCTTTATCCCAGGCAAACTTTTACAGATAAAGATTTACCAGTCCTTGAACTAGGTATCAAATAATGTCATTTCACCTTTAAATCTAAATAACAGCATCAGCAATCTTTTACTGAGTATGGACATTCTCTGCTCAGTTGGAGGTTCTGAGTTGGACAATTTTAGATGCTTCATGCACATATCACTAACACTTGTAACTCTGTACAGCATACGTATACCCAGATGACTTCACTAATTTGTAAAATTCCAAAATTCCCAAAGCTAGAATCTCTCCCATTCTCTCCACATACACCACCACCATCTTAACCCAAACTACTAACAGGTTTTCACCAGGACTATCACAACAGCCTCCTGCCTGGTCACCTGCTTTTGATCATGACCCCTTCCAATCTATTCTCGACATAGTAGCCAGGGTTATCTTTGGAAAGCAGGAAGAGGCTTGCTTAAACCCATCAGTGGCTTTCACTTCTCTTGGAATAAAGATAGACTGCTTTCCAAGTCCTGCATGATTCAGCTCCTTCTCCTACCCACCCTTATTATGCACCCCTTCTTTCCCTTGCCCACCAGGTTCAAGCCAGACTGGCTCCCTTCCACTTTGAGAGCATGCTGCTTTTTTTTCCTCTGCATAGGATGCTTGCCCTGACTCCCTTCAATCCTGAAATATTACCTCCACAAAGAAGCCCTCCCTCTTTGCCCCAAGTAGCAGCCTACCCCTTCTTCATTTGTTTGCTCTGCCTTGTTTGTTTCTTCATACTTACCATAATGTTTAAGGATTTATTGTACCGTTATTTTTTTTGTCTTGTACTCCCACTAGACTGTCAGCACCACAGTGACAGGGGTTACATCTCTTACAGTCATCAAAGTACTCACAGTGTCTAGCACAATGCTTTAAAAAAAAGTCCTTAGCCACTTTGTAATAAATATGTCTTGGACAAACAAAGGAATCCATTTTACAGATATCAAATAAGCTAATTAACTTGCCTGAAGCCAAAGAGCTAATAACAACTATTATATAAACCTATCTCTCAGAGGGAAAAGAACACTCTGTTAGAGTTTGCATAACAATCTCTAAAAAATTTATCATGTTTATCCTGAAGACCTTAAATGACTGTAATTGTCCAGAATATCCCTTGCTCCACACATAACCTAAGCCACAGTTATGACTGTCCATGAGCTAAGTATATCCAGCTGGTAACTTGAGGTTGAGAGTATTTGCAACGGTGGAAACCCTTAAATTGTTTAAATGTGCTAGTCACAAAGCATTTCTTTTAAGTGTTGCCTACCTTGCCTAGTGGGAAGACCTAGTGTTTTACCAAGTGGCAATTCAGTTGTGCCACCAATGGAATTTTCCTTTGGCAAAAAGGGACATGGTCATTCATGTCAATATCCAAAAAAATCTCCTCCATTGCCATCTTGGGCATTGTAGTAAACTGCCGATGGGTAGATCCACCAGGATTTTCTTACCCGCGCAATTCTGCTGAGGCTCCCAGTGGACTTTGAGGCCCTCTCTCTGGCAGGCCCGAGTATATGCCAGAAATGACTCACAGTAGCAGTTTTTATGGACTGGACATTCACACATGTCTGTCACACAGGACCTAGGGGAACCATAAAAAGACAAAACATTTAAAAATAAATCATCAAACATTTGAGATTAACTTCAGAAAGGATAGAGTAGGTAGATGGGGAAGACTGACTGACCATTAAAATTTGTTATTTTAAGTTGGAAAAAAATGGTATAAGAATTCTGCATGAAACCTAAATGCTGGATGCCTCAACACAAAGTTATATTAGATTTCCTTTTTTCTAGAGTGGGACTACCCAATAGAACTTGCTGTAATGATAGAAATAATCTATCATCTTCACTGTCCAGAGATACTCCACAATTTATATGTGGCTATGAGCATTTAGAATGTAGCTAGTGCACCTGAGAACCAAGTTTCTCATTTACTTCTATTTTAATTAACTTAGATGCAAAAAGCCACGTGTACTTAATGGCTACCCCACTTGAATATAACCATCATTCAAGGTGCGTCATTTTGTGATTAAGCACTGAAATAAAAATAATGAGTTTTACTGCAATATAACCAAAAATAGTTACCAACATGATGAAAGCATAAAATCCTAGGGCCTTATGAAGATATATTACTATAATTCACTTTTTAAGTGTCATAAGAACTTTGTCTTTTCAAATGCAACAAAACAAAATAAACAAGTGGGACTTAATTAAACTCAAAAACTTATGCACAGCAAAAGAAATAATCAACAGGGTATACAGGCAACCTACAGAATAGGAGAAAATATTCATAAACTATGCAACTAACAAAAGACTAATATCTAAAATCTACAAAAAACTCAAACAAATCAGCAAGAGAAAAGTAAATATCCCCATTAAAAAGTGGACAAACAACATGAACAAACTTCTCTCAAACAAAGATATACACGTGACCAAAAAGTACATGAAAAAATGCTCAACCTCACTCATCATCAGGGAAACACAAATTAAAACCAAAATGAGATACCATCTTATACCAGTAAGATTGACCATTATTAAAAAACAAAAATTTAAAAAAAGATGTTGGCACTGATGCAGAGAAAAAGGAACACTTATACACCCTTGGTAAGAGTGTAAATTAGTACAAACCTCTAGGAAATCAGTATGTAAATTTCTCAAAGAATTAAAAGTAGGATCTACCATTTGATCCAGCAATAACAGCAATTGGTATCTAACAAAAGGAAAAGAGGTTGTTATACAAAGAACAACTCTGTACTTGCATGTTTATTGCTGCACAATTCACAATTGCAAAGATGTGGACTCAACCTAAATGCCTATCAACTGATCAGTGGATAACGAAAATGTTACACACACACACACACACACACACACACACACACACACACACACACACTCACACATACCATGCAATATTATTCAGCAATAAAAAAGTATGAAATTATATTTTTTGCAGCAACATGGATGGAATTAGAGATCATCATCCTAAGTGAAGTAACACAGGAACAAAAACCAAATACTGCATGTTCTCACTTATAAGTGGGAGCTAAGTGAAGGATCTACAAAGTCATATAGAAAGCTGTAATGGACATTGGAGACTCAGAAGGAGGAGGGTGTGAAGGGAGTAAGGGATAAAAAAAAATCATCTACCGGGTACAACATGTACTAGTGGGGTGACTGGTACACTTAAAGCACAGACTTCGTCAACACTCTACAAAGTAACCAAAAACCATTTGTACTCCTAAAATAAAAAATAAAATAACATGAAAATATTTTAAGGAATATTGAATTTTCATTCTTTGGAATGTAAGGAGACACATTCCAAATAAAACAAACATTCTAGGCTCCTAATTTAGACCGTAGTTTAAATTTAAATGTGGAAATGATGAACCAGGACATAAATTGAACTGAAATGTGTTTAACTGCAAATTAACAAATTTCAAACATGTTGACAGCAAAGACATAATAATGACCTTACATTAGTATATAATACTACAGTTTACAAAGTGCTATCATATGCAGTCTGCCACTGGATAGTAAACAAGGCACAGTACAGTCTCTTATTTTATAAATGAAGGGGTCATTTTACAAATGACAACATGGACCCAAAGTCAGCACTTGTAAGTGGCAAAAGACCACATTAAATTACATCTTCTAACTTTGAAAGTAGTGCTCTTTTTATTATACCATAAAACAATTCTCATCATCATCTTTCAGCAAATGTATTGCCTAACAATTTTGAGTTAACATTTATGCAAGAGGTCCCCAAGATTAATGAAACTAAAACTGCCATATTTTTCATACCCTTGTTCAGTAAACTTTCTTCTTCACAGAAACTAATTTGAAACTAAAAACAAAAAAATAATATTCAAGAGTGCAAGCTGCACAGATGATCTTGAAAAGTGATGCTTCAAAATTAATTAATTAATTAATTAATTAATTAAAGTGATCCAGATATGACCATCTGATGTTAACAATGTCATTTTCTCTTTGTGTGAGAGCTAGACGCACCTGATTGTAGAGAACTGTCAGCCAGCACTGGATAGGAGCTGATACACTGTCTGCTCTGAACAAGAATTCAACAACAAAAGCCATATTCAAGGATCAATAGACCCAAGGTGAACCCACAAGGTTACTATAGCCCAACACCCAGGGCACAAATTTGGGAAATAGGAACTAGCAGGGAGCAGATCTGAAACCAAAGAGCCCCCTTCCATGCCATCAACTGAGAGATTATTTGATGAGTGATACTTAAGACACAATAACAGGACAGAAAAACTAATCTTTTTCCTCTCTGTAATAATCAAGACTGTATCCCTTAATATGTTCTCCCACTTTAATTATAGAAATCCTGTGAAATCACGTTCACTAGAAAATGCATTCAGGCACTAAGCACACAGTTCTGTTTGGGTAGAACCTCTAGAGTACACTGGGTAGAGCCTCTGGACTTCCAAAGAAAAGCCAGATAAAGTTTGTCCTTAAATGGCCTCTAAGTGTCCACATAGGAACCCTCATCAACACAATTTCCTTTGTTGTTTCAATTTCCATTTCAGAATCACCCACATCCATCATATTCATGCTTAGACTTCACAGTGACATTTTTGGTTGTTCTAGATTCTAACCTCTCATCTCATTCCTACCTCACTTCTACAGTAGAATTTGGCCACTACCCTTTCTTCTGGTTCAGGGGATGGGTCTCCTTCTGGATACTGAGTTTGTACTGTTGGGATGTGAAAGGAATGGTATCTAATGGACCTGGAAAAACGACGGCACTCATATGGAAAAAGTCTAGTCTTAGTGTGGCAAAATATGTCTGCCAATTTGAAAGAACAACTATTATAATTCTGTAAAATTGCATGGAAAATAAACAAATAAAATTTAATTTGTTTGCATAAAGGGATTGTTAGTGAATGTTTTTCCTTCCTTTCTCTTGATTTCTACTTGTGTCTTAAGAAGCTATTTATACAATTTAAAATAAATTATAAACAACTCAATCCAATTCATTGAGATTGCTGAGAGAAAATATTTTGAGTACATATTTAATAATCACTACATACATATACAGCACTCACCATCAGACCCTTCTGTCACCACAGATACAATCAACAATATATCTTCGCTGTGAAACTAAGAAAGATTTGAGATTTTTAAAATATATGAGTATCCACTCATAAGGGACAAAATTTGTGAGAAAAATGTTTGTCAAAGGCAGTTCTTTATGTGACATATTTTACATATTTTAAGGACTTGCAAGATGTGTTTTGTCACAGTTGTTAAAATTCTAAAATGTCTTTCACTTACCAAGTTGATTATTTTTACAAAAAATAGTGCCCATGGCTTATGGGAAAAATAATAGCTATTCCCACACTCCGCTGGCAGAATAGAAAAACCGTCAGCTTTTACGTTGAGCATGTTGCTACATGAAGCATTTCACAGCAATGGGAAATAAGACAGGTATTATTATCGTCCCACTTAACAGATAAGGAAACTGAACCTTGCAGAATTTAAGTAACTTGCCCAAGATCATATGGCTGATGACACACCAAAGATGGCAAACCCAAAACTACATCTCAGTTTTTTTTTCTCATCTAAAAATCCATATTCATAGTAACTACATTAGAAGATCTTTCTAGAGAACAACTTGGCAATATTTATGAATAGCTCAAAGAAAGTTTTTATCCTTTGAAATTTTACACTTAAGGAAGTAGTAATACATGTGGACAAAGATTTCAAATATAAGAATTTTCATCACAATGCTATTAAAATTTTTTTTTAAAGAAAAAAGTAAATAAACTAAATTGCCTACACTATGAGCTCAGTTAAATAAATTTAGATGACTTCTAGAATGAAAAAATCTACAGCTACTACAATGATATTTTGGAACTACATTTTAAAATTTGGGCAAATGTTCAGGAGGAATTATCTGAAAAAAACAGGGTAAAAAAACTGTGTTTCAATATTGTGTAATCACACACTGAAAACAAGAAGTACTGAAAACTTATGAATACCCAAATATTCATAAGGGTCAGCTCAGGGTGATGGAATTGTGGGTCCCTTTAATTTTCTTATCTATATTTTCTACAATGAACACATGTCATTTTTCTAAAAAAAAAAGATAAATAGCACAATTGACTTTTAAAACAACAAAAGAGAATAACAGAATACATTAAAATCAGAATTTAGAAATAATAGCAGGAAAATAAAGAATAAAGAATGGGAGAAAATCAGAGCTTCTATTTAAGGGTCTTAGTTATTAAATGTTTCTCCAGCTAAATTTTTCCCAATCTATGCATTAGTGGTCTCCAGATATAGGCTTTGATTTGATTCACTCTGTGTTACAAACACACTTCCATTTCATTGGTCTACTGATGCTGTGGATGAAACAGATAATGGAATAATTATACATGCTTCTGCTGGTTACAAAGGAATTTATTAAAAGAAAAATAAAAGCATCTTCAAATGCACTTCAAATTTTAGGGAGGGGTAAAACTATTGTTATTCAACTGTTTAATTTGTATTTATCACACTTAATAATTTAGGATGAGAAAAATCTAATTTATGACACAGTGGAATTGAATTTTTATGTTTTTATGGCTGATTATTGTCTTTTCCTTAATCAGTATGCACCAATAGTGTACATTTATATTCACTTTATAGAATAAGTGGCAGAATTTTATCACTTCAGTAGTGACAGAGATTTATGGCTTTGGTATCTCTGCTTTCATGACATTATTCTGTCACAATTATGTTCCATTTGATGGTGAATGGGTCAGGAAACACAGCTGCCTATTGCTCCAGTGGGAATACATAAGTTGCATTACCCTGAGCTTTTCCAGGAAGGTTCTACAGGTGAAGAGCGTCTGCCTAACTCTTTGAGTTTCTACGGTAACAATTAACAGCATATCAAAGGGATCAGGCCTATGCAATTCCTTTAAAGTGTACCTTCCATCACAGAAACTTCTAATCAATATATGTAGAAAAGGTTTCCTGATTCATCCATCCCAGTCCTGGCATCTTGCCTGGTAACCAAGAGGTACAGACAAGACTCTTGCTCTGTGTGGCTCACACAGCTGCTCAGCGCCACTATAGGACAGGTGGAGCCAAGTGCTACTGCAAAGGTCCAGAGAGCAGGGATCATGCTGGGCAGTACTCCATCACACAGCAACTGCCTCCCTTCTCTCATCCTTTCATGTGTGTGTGTGATGCTTCAAGGACTCCTTGAAGGCATGTTTTAACCCTTTTCTTCACAGTACCCAACACAATAGTGAGATCAGAGTGAATCTGTGGTCAGTTCCCTCCCTGAAATCCAACTGATCATAATCCATCTGCAGCAGACTTCAGCACCTTTCCCCCTCATCGAGCCACAACCTCTGCAAAGTTCTGCCTCAGAAACCATTCGCCATATGTAGTTATTTAAATTGGAATTTAAGTTGATTACCATTACATAAAATTACAAACTCAGTTCCTCGTTCCCCCACTAGCCACATTTCAAATGTGCAATGCCGACATGTGTCAAGTGGCTACCATATTGGACAGTGCTAATTTAGAACATTTCCATCACTGCCAAAAGTTCTATTGGATGGTGCTACCTCACATGGCCATGGCCGTAAGGGCTGCTGGCAACCTCCTTTTTAAAAAAATTATTATTTATTTATTTTTTAAATTATAAAGATGTGGAGTACAATTCAGGGTTAGGTATACAAATATTGATTTCGCAGGTACCCCTATTGATGAGGTAGGTCCTTCGCTCCCCTAGTAGTTTCCCTCAACTGCCAATCCTGCCCTCCCCCCCGACAGTTTCCCATTACTGCCAAACGCTTTCTCATAGTATTACAATTGTTCAAGGTCTGCATGAGTGAGAACATATGGTACTCCGTTCTTTGTTTCTGTGATAGATCACTGAGTATGATCAACTCAAATCCATCCAATTATGCAGTCATAAAGAAGAACAAATACATGGACTTCACAGCAACCTCTTAACCAAGAGTACAGCTCCATCAACATCGGCAAACCACTTTTTGTCCTCCCAGAGGGATTTATAGGTGTAGTGAGGTTAGGATCATATTCATCCCTGCCTTCTGACTGGGCATCTACAAAGAAAATTCAAACTTCTTGGCATCAAATTCTAGGTTCCTAGCAAATTAGGCTTCAGCCTTCTTTTCTAACTTCATTCCTTTCTTTCCCACTCCTTATTTTACTAACTCATAGAATGTCTCACCTACCCTTGAACTGCTTTCTACCTTGCTAACCCTGCCTCAAATGTACTTCCCCCATATCTTTTCCATTGGAAAAATATGATACCTATCCTTAATTCAAACTTCTCAGCAGTGCATGCCAGCCAGCCTAAGAAAACTTAGCCACTCCTTATTGAGTCCCACGTCCTCCACACCTTTATTACTGCACAGACCCTTTGAACCATAATCAATTGCCTCTTTCCCTGTATGTGTGCATGTAGGGGTGGGGAAGGAGGACTGTGTCTATCTCATTTAGACACTGTGCCCCAGCACAGTGTCTTGAACACGTGGTTCAGTAAATACTCAGTGAATCATCCAAAGAGTGCATGACAGCAGCCTAATAGCCTTTGCGTAGTTTCCAAAGGATCAGGCAGTTGAATAAAAATATCCAAAAAGCATGAATTCCATCTCTGCCCTACTCCCTGGCCACTGTCTCACATGACCATGGCCGTAAGGGCTACTAGTCACAGCAACCTCTAAACTAAGCTGCTTCTGCAAGAACCTTTCTGCTGTCATTTTCATTTTGAACTTCTTACACTCCTCTCCTGCCTTCCAGGGAATATGTATATATTTTTTAACTTAATGACTAGCCGTGGAAAAAGGATTTGATGAGATCATTCTACTTTAATGACACATTTCCAATAAAGCACACATTTGATATTGTAAGAACAACCTATAGCTCTTCATGTTATTAAAAAGGCAAGCCTCCAATATTGCGAAAATCAAAACATCAAACATGTCTATGCTTCTTAGCAACGGCATATCCAAGTGATTTCTTCCACCCCACCCCACCCCCGCCGCTTTCTCTGGCAAAAGGGCCACTTCTGCCAGACAAAGGCAAGTGTCTCTGCTTCCCAGGCACAATTTTGAGCAACAGATGTATTAACCATTGGGACCTCTCCACACTGCCTGCGGGAGAACAGAAGGGCAGGCCAGGAGTGGCAGCAGCCAGTCACATCTGGGAGCCAGATATCCAGAGTTCTGACTTTTTCCTCTGTCACCAGAAAGGGTCTTTGACTGGACTACACTGGTTAATCTGGAGATCAGCTTTTTTGAGAGCAGGACAGAATCGGGCAGAACGCAGCATCATGAGGAAGGTAACTAGAAAACCACATTGAGGTCCTGTGGCTTTCCTTGATCCACATATCTGGGAAGTTCACAGAAGTGGGTGAAGGAATCTTAGATTGCTGGTGCCTGGGAATCCATGGGAGGCAGGGAGGGAGGGAGAGGAGATGAGAGACAGAGTCCTGGCTGAGAGGGTGGAGTGTGGTTAGCTACCACAAGACTACTAAAAAATTCATTTATACTTTAATCCTTGAAATTCTGCCCTGATCTTCCTAATCTGAGTGGCATGAAAGTAACTAGAGGTTGTAGCCAAGGTAAGAAAGCACATCCATGTCATATCATACCTACAAAAAATGATTTCATACCGGCATCATGCTTTTCTCCTCAATACCATATAGGCGTCCTCACACACACACTCTGATCCATCCATCTAACTAGGTATGAGAAACACTGCTCTCACAAGAAAAGTCAGGTCGAAAGATTCAATAATGGAACCCAATCACGAGGCTGCTTTATTGAGCTATTAGTGAAAGGGCAAGCCTGCTGAACCAGCCAGGAGATCCTGCTGCTCCTTCCAGATCTTTCCTGGGCCAGCCGCAGTTTAGCACTGCTGTGGCAATTGTTCACTTTGGCTTAAATATTGGTAAGAATACTCCAGGTTCTATGGCTGCCTGGGCTGCCAGGACAGCACAGCAAGTCCAGGCATTTCCATCAGTCTGTCTGTTTCATGAACTTGATCTGGAGAGACTGGGCAGGAGAATACTGGGAGTTGGGTGGGGGGGGGTCTAGCCTGTTTCTCTGGTTGTAGCCACAAAATGTATCTCTGGTCCAGTGTCACCAAATTCTCCCCACTCTCCTCCCCAAGTTGGACCTCCAGCCCACTCCCAAGTGTAAAGAAGGAATTCTTGAAGCTTTGGTTGCTCCAGGCACTGAAAAGACACAGAGTTAAACAGAGATGGACTCCTCCTAAAAGGTAAGACAGTGCAGATACTAAAAACCAAACTCCAAATGACACAACAGCTACTATGGGCAGAAAGTCAGTGCAATGGGATACTGAGGGCTAATTCCAGGGAGTGTGGCAAGGGTGGCCAGGAGACTTCATAGCAGGAGACTCAAGCAGAGGGTGAGGGGGAGGAAAGGAGAGGGCTTAAAGGAGATGTAGAATTTTGTCTGCTTGGAGAACAAGAAAAAGGAAACTTCAGGCAAGAAGCTTGAATAAAGGCCCAGAGATTCCAGATCAACAGATCTTAGCTTTGATAGTCCTATGGCCAACCTCCCAGTACCAAAAAAAAAAAAAAGTGAGGAAAAAAAAAAAAGCCCCAACAGAGGGCCATGCAGCCTCATCCTGAGATGGGGGCTTCTTTCCTTGCAGTGCAGCTTGGCAGGTCTGCTGGTTATGACATTTCTCTCTTCTAGGCATCCAAATCCTCAATTTCCAACCCTAACTCCCAAGCCTGACATCTGGAGCCACACAGAATCAGTCAATGTGCTACTGCCCACAAGAATGCCTCAATTACCTTCCAGAGTCCCCCTGTTCAGCTTTGAATGTTCCCCTTACTGCCTTTGGTGGTGTCCTTCCCTCCCTGTAACTTGCTTTCTTCTTGCCTTGACAAAAATGAAAATCCAACCATCAAATTAACAGGGTAAAAATACTTACCAAACCCTTTTGTTAATTATTTACAGTGAACCCCTTCTTGATTGCCTGCCCTCTGTTCCTATCTTATATACACTGCCTATTTATACATAGTTCCAACATTTTAACCTAATTTAGATTCTCTCCAGATACTGAAAAATATTGATTTTTAAATCCTCATAACATTCCCTGGGAGGCGAATGCCATTACTTGCACAGCAGAACACGAGCATTCCAGAAATGGTCATTAGCTTCTGACCCTCTTCTAAAGCCATGGATTATTTTTGTGGAATAAAGTAGGCATCTGTGGACATAGAGACCTCCTTTAAAAGAACAGTAATTCTTATGATTTTCCATGGAGGTCAATATCTTTTAAAGGTCCACATACCTGCTTTTAGTAGAGTTACCCTTTAAGCAGTGACTAAACAATCATTATGCACATCTGGAATCTATTTTCTCCCTTGATAAGACCACATATCAGAGTATATGTGTATGATCCTTATGCCAATATATCAGCGCGTATGTATGATCCTTATGAGCATGGTTAAGTTGTCTTGGGCCTTAGAACTGGGGAAAGTGCACATATCATTCTGCTGTTTCCCCCTTACCTAGGGCTACAAGTCTAAAGAGGTCAAAGTCAGAGACTCTATAACCAGTTAACACAGAAATATTCCTCTAAGGAAGATGAGCTATCTTTGTTCAAATAGGAAACACCAGATCCATGAAGGAAAAAACTGACCATGATGAACAGACATTTGCTAAGTTGTCACTCTTCTAGAGATAACTCCTCATTATTTCAGTTTGGGCCCCATCCTGGCCCAAGCCAGGCAAATCTTGTTGAAAGACGGTTTCAGGTATCTGTTGGCCGCTCATAAGTCTTCTTGTGAGAAATATTTATTCATATCTTTTGCCCAATTTGTAATGGAGATTTTTTTTTTTCTTTTCGGCATGTTTGAGTTCCTTGTAGATCCTAGATGGTAGACCTTTGTTGGATATATAGTTGGTAAATATTTTTTCCCAGTCTGTGGACTGTCTCCCCACTCTTTTGATGGTTTCTTTGGCTTTGCAGAAGCTTGTCAGTTTAGTAAGGTCCCACTTGTCTATCTTATCTCTTATGGCCTGAGCACTTGGGATTTTGATCAGGAATTGGTCGCCAGTTCCAATTTCCATAAGGATGTCTCCTGCGTTTTCTAAGGTTCTTATAGTTTGAGGTTTTACGTTTATGTTTTTGATCCATTTAGAGTTGATTTTTGTGTATGGTGATAGTTAGGGGTGTTGTTTTGATCTTCTGCATGTGGTCAGCCAGTTTTCCCAACACCATTTACTGAATAGGTTCTCCTCTCCCAAGTGGTTGGTGGTGGAGGTTTTGTCGAAGATGAGCTGGTTGAGAAATTGAAGTTTTGCTTCTGGAATCTCTAGCAGCAATCTCTATTATATTAGAGCCTATAATACTGAGTGATCTATCACAGAAACAAAGAACTGAATACCACATGTTCTCACTCATAAACAGACCTTGAACAATTATCATAATACTATAAGAAAGGGCTTGGTAGCAGTGGGAAACTGCCAGGAGAGAGGGAAGCCACACCTTATCAACAAGCGTACCTGCATAATGAACATTTGTATACCTGATCCTGAATTGTACTCCACATCTTTAAAATAAAAAAATTTAAAAAATAAAAAAGCCACGAGCCAGCCAGAGAAAGGGAAGCCTGGTCACGACCCCCCTCTAGTGGCCGAGAGAGTGCAAAGTCACCATAATTCTTATTCCAGCATTTGCTTCTAAATCTGACAACTCACTGTTTTTGGAGGCTGGCTGATAAAAGAGAACATAAAAATGGCTGCTTGGCAGAAAATCAATCACTTTTTTCTTATACTTGTGCTCAATTCATCATTGTCACTCTAGCTGTAAAACAACTGTAAGGCTGGTGGACTAAACCCCTGTATAATCCTAGAGCCTACTCATGGTGCCTGCCGAGAAGGGTGAGTGCATCTGAGGCCTGGTCCTTGGGAAAGCAGGGCGAGGGGAACACCACTGGGAAGAAGCCAAGGAACACCACTGGGAAGAAGCCTAAGTTCCTTCCTTCTATTGTGTAAACTCTCATTTTACTTATGTACTGCTTCCTGTGTTGCATATTTCTGACTTTAAAAAGAGCCTCAAGTACGAGGGAATCAGAACCCTTCACCCAAACAGAGGAACACTCTCTACTATGCGAGATAAGAAAAAATCAAACTGTTTTTCCTACTCCCACACACTTATTCAATGCAGGACACCTCAGTCACAGAAACTTATAGGGAGTTTTCCCCGTACTCCAGGAAACACCACCTGGATATCTTACATTTTAACTCTATTCTGACACTACCTTTGGGAGTTAGAGTGAGATTCCACAGGTGAGTGTTTCAGTCCCACTGCACTGCCCCTCACTTCGGATACCAGTCACAAGCCCTGGACTGTGGCCTGTGCTTCTGACAGACTGGCTATAAATTGAGGTTCCCACAACACTCCCACCTTGAGTTTAATTAATTTGTTGGACTTCCTCACAGAACTCAGGGAAACACTTAAGTTTAGCACTTTGTTATAATGTTACAAAGGATTCCGGTGAACAGGGGGGTGAAAGACATGCATAGGACAAGGTATGGGGAAGGGGCGCAGAGTTTCCACACCTTCTCCAGGTACACCACCTTCCAGAAATTGCCACATGTTTACAATCCGGAAACTCTTCTAACCCTGACCTTTTGGGGCTTTTTGTGGCAGCTCCATTACATGGGCATGATTGATTACATTATTGGCTACTGGTGATCAACTCAACCTTCAGCCCCTCTCTCCTCCCCATAGTTTAGGAAAGGGGAAGCTGAAAGTCCCAGCCCTCTAATCACATGGTTGGTTCCTCTGGCAATCACCGCCCCCGCCCCCATCCCTATATCTTAAGGCTATCCAGGAGTCCACCAAGTGTCACCTCTGTAGAACAAAAGATGTTCCTATCACCCAGGAAATTCCAAGGGATCTTGGAGCTCGGCATACATAGCTTCTGCCATTCGGGAAATTAATTACAAAGGTCTTAGGAGCTCTGTCAAGAACTGGGGTAAAAAACCAAATAATAGAGCCAAAGAGTTCCCTAATACCCTTATCTATAATGGTTTGAGAAGCTCTGTGTCAGGAACCAGGAGCAGAGACCAATATGCACACTTGACATCTAACAAGACTGAGGTGGTAACACAATCAGAGGCCAAGGTGCCAGCGTGTTGACAGTATTTAGTCATGTTTTGGGGAAGCCTACCTCTTAGTCTGTAAAATAGTGGGGTCTCCATAGTGCTGGTATTCTATGACTCTATCTATGGACTTGCCCAGTGCTCAGCATGCCCCCAAACTAAGCAGTATTTGCATTTAGAAAGATCCTTCATAAATGAGAGGAGGCTCTTTGTTCAGAAAATCTGAATAGCTTCTCTCTGATGATCCCATCTCATCATAATTCTACTCTCAACATAGATACACACCATCTTTGAAATAATTCCATTCCACTCAACAAAAATTTATTGAGTATCTACTGAGTGCAGCCCACTAGGCTGGGCTCTGATGAAAATGAAAAAGGAAAGAATAATCTGCCATAGATCCTTGGGCCTTCTGGATGTGGTGGGGAAAGCAAGGCAGGACTGGGCCAGGCAACAGGCGAGGGGAGTCTTGGGGGCAACATTTAATCCCTGGCTCTTGGGTTCCAGTAAGTGCAGAACTGACATTTGAGAGCAAGTGCCTCCTTAAATCTTGCTCCCAGGGCACCCTGCTCACCTCTGGGCCCTATTGGGGAGGAAAACTTGCCTAAACAGGTGTCCCATAGCATAATCTCTCTGATGAGGTAGCAAGGTGGGAGGTCACCACATCTGTGTTGAACCCCAACTGTGAGATCTTGGGCACATTATTTTCCCTTTCTACACTCTCCTTATCTAATCTATCTCCTTTAAGGTTCTTGTGAAAATTAAGTAAAAATTTCTATTGTCCCCTACTGCCATTCCCTAAAGAGAAGAGCAGCATTTATCCAGGCACAGAAATTGAAATAAAGGTGAGGAGACTAAGCAGGGCAGCAACTGCAGGCCCCATCTTGGCCCCCGCTGAAGCTCAGAGTGTGAAGGGTGTCCAGAAACGAAACTTTGTTTTCTTTCTCCTATCATTCTAGGGTGCCATCCCCCTGGGCTCCTTTTTCTGGGACTCCTAGCCCCATCAGTCCCTCTGTGAAATCTTGCCATTTATGGAACTAGTCTGTCTGTGTTGGCCGCAGCCACCTCCAGAGCGGCAGTCATTGGGAGTGTGGGAGTCATTCCTCACAAGTGGCAGTAGGGAAAATGTATGAAAGTGAAGGCATCTAGCATCTGGTGGCCACAGCCCAGCCACACGCAGCAGCCACCAGCAGCCTGCTGCTTCAAAGGGGCCGATCCTTCCATAGGCCTTTTTCACATTAGGCGGTGGATGGCTGCCAAGTCCCACAAACCAGCAGAGGCACAAATCCTCTGCTACGTGCCTTAATAAAAGGGCGGCCGTGGCGGCTGTCCCTGGAGGATGCGGTGCAATGGTGAACTTTTTCAGATGCTGGGGGGGCCTTTCATCAAGCATCTGCTGTGCCTTTTGGCTCGACAATAAACCAGCGTTCACATCCAGTCACTGCACAAGAAAGGGTCTTTTCACACCGCATGCTCTTGGGATGGTAAGCTACCCATCCCAAGAGGCCCACCCCCACCCATCAGTGGGGGTTGGCAAACTACCATTCTCAAACCCAGAAAGGAGACTTCACAACCAGACATTCCCTAAAGCCAAATCATAAATACCACAGACCAACACCTCTATGCCCACTTCATGACCCTCTGCTAGAAGGAGAGCACCCTCAGATAAGGCTCAGAGAGATGGAATGTGAGGCCTGTTTTCTATAAGCAACTGAGGAGAAAATTGCCTTAAAGGCCCCAGGACACTTTCCCAAAGATTTTGAAACATTTTTTTTTTTTTAGCACCATGCTGTTAATTAATGGCAAAGTCATCATTCAAAGGTGGGTCCCTGCCCTTTTCCCCATGACACGTTGCCTTCTATTGCACCTGCTGTTTCTTCTACCTGGAATGCCCTCCTTCTCCTCCTTCAATATGCAGCCCCGTAGCTTTCTCAGGGAAGGCTTCTGAGACCTCCAAACTAGATGAGGTTGCTCTTAAACATTCTCCTGACATTCTCGTGTGGGCCTTATTGCAGCCTGCAATTGTGTCCTTGCACGAGTGATCCCTCACTCCGTCTACTCAACCATGCTCCAGGATGAGCAGGGGGTGCTCATCAATTTTCCCCAACTCCAGTGTGGTACCTGATCTAGAGTAAAGACTCAACACCTGCTTTCTGCATGCATTATTTATAGATGTTTATATTATCGAGTCCAGATAAAGAAACTCCTAAGATGATGATAAGAATTAGAGGACTGAATGGCCTGAGAGATTCATGGAGGAGTGAGCATCCCATGGATTTCACTACCACCAATGAAACAAGGAAAATAAGTTCTGAAGATGGACTGGATAACTAGGATGTCAGTGGTGGCCTTAGCCTTATGGAAGTGTTGGGACAGCAATCATCTTGAACTGTATTGAAGATGGAAAGTACATGGGGCATTGGGTAAAGACCATTCTTTTATTAGGTTGTCAGTGAAGAGGAGAGAAATGGATAGAGAATGTGAGTGGTGAATGGAAACCAGGAGACAGAGAGAGAGAGAGAGAGAATATGAATTAAGAAGACTTGAAAAAGTTTTGCACCGGGGGAAAAAGTACAAGATAAGATGCTGACAGTAAAGAGAAGGCAGTGTCAGGTAATTGGTAGAATCATATCATGGAGAAAACAGGAATGGGTGGGGTCCAGAACGCTGGGGAAAATTGCCCTTCTATTCATTTATAGTTGTCAGTAGCCAAACTCCTAACAAAATAAAAAAAAATCTTTATGCTTATACAAGACATAGCAAGGAAAGGGGTAAAAATCAAAGTCAACATCTATGTCAGCTGTTGGAGGAAAGAAGTTCAAGGTCCCAGTGCAAACATCTAGCAAAGAAGGGGGCAGAAGTGAATGCAATTTGCAAATAGTTTCCAGGTGAGGGAGGACTTTAGACAAGGGACAAAAGATGAAAGCTCTGGAGAATGAGATACTCCCTCTCTCAGTCTGTGCCTTTGGGGACTCTGGCATATGAACTGAAATAAAACTAAGCCAGAGTTTTAACCAGACAGAAATTTAATGCTGGAGAAATTTGCTAAGAGCAAATTTGTTAAGCACCTATGGAGAAAAGGATAACATGGCAGGTTTTCTAGACTTTAATTTTGTGACCTAAGATTAGTGATAGAACACTTTTCCCCAAAACAGAGGACCTGAAATTTAGAAGCTATTTTTTTAGGGGTGGGTGGACTTTATAGACATTTTCTCCCTAAATCTTTTAATCTTCCCGCTATATAGTAAAATCTTAATAGCACGAGCATGGCAACCCACCATGGTTTAGGAGAGTGAAGGTTCAAAATCTCCACAATAGGCTGGACGACTCAATAAAAAGTCACAGAATTATAGAATCATAAAGTCTTTAAAGACCTCAGGGAATATCTACTCCCTGCAGGAATTCCTTTTATAATACTCCTGACAGATGGTCATACATCTGCATCATGTCTATGATAGGAGCTCAGGAACTTTTTAGGAATCTCATTCTTGTGATAGACAATTACAGCTTCTATCTCTCAGGAAGTTTTCTTATATACTAAATGAAAATGTGTTCCATAACTTCCACCCATTTATTCAGATTCTGCCTTCTGTTACATTGTGGAATTATTCTATTCTATTTCAGCTTCCATGTGACATTAGCTTTAAGCACATTACATAACATTAAAATAAATGTTCCACTTAGAAGTTAAACTTTTGGGGGACCTCCAGAAGTAGTCCTATTATGTCATTTTTTTACTTCCTGTGCTTTTATTTCCTTACTTCTAGAAGCTAAAAGATGTGCCACCCAAGTATAAAACTTATTTCCCTTTTATTTATTCTTTCGACAAATCTATACTAAGCAAACCACTGTGCTTGCCTTCAAGGAAGGAGCATCAATTTATAAGGTGGGGTTCTTACCCCAAACTACACAACTACCTAAAATAAATTGCAATAAAGGAGGAAAATGATGAGTGTTATAAAAAGCAGTACAATATTACCAAGGGAGTTTAGGGACATAGAAAAATTCTTCTGGCATGAAGGATAGGAAGGGAGGAGAAGTTAGGAAAGATTTCAAGGAGGAAGCTTCACTTGAGTTACATCTTAAAAGAAAAAAATAAGTTTTACCTGAATAAGGAGGAAAGAAGAGATTTTCAGAAAACTCATACTTTAGACATGCCTTTGTTTGAAATGACATGACCCCCATTTGGGGGTCATAAGCATCAAGAAGGGGAACAGAAGTCAGAGGAAATCAATTGGAAGGGTGGGTTGTGCTCATATAATGGACTTCCTTGTATGCCAAGCAATGAAGCACAAACATTATTTGGGTCATCAGAGTCATTTACAGTTTGAGCAGAAAAGTTATAGAATGCAAAATATACCTCAGGAAAGTGAGCTGATGATAGTATTTTAGATGAAATAGAAGCATTGTAGATGGGGGTTACAAGATTATGGAGTTATTGCAAAAGACGCAACTAGGGGTTACAAGAGGAAAAGGCCACAGCAGAGATTTATCTGGGGGAGCACCAGAAGAAATTGAAAGGAAAGAGAACACACAAGATAGGAGAAAGTATAATCTGCAGGGTTTGAAAAGGGGTTTCATGGTAGGGCGAAAGGGAAAAGGAAGAGTCAGAGATGCATCTGCAGATTTAAGCCTGGGTTTAAAGTCTGCCAACAGATAAGAAGGATGCGGGAGGAAGAGCTGATAGTGGAAAGGCATGTGAGGAGAGGTGACACCTTTCTATTTAAACACACTGAGTTTCTGGTGGAACATCCAAGCGGTGGTGTGAAGGTAAATGTTCAGCAACCAACTCCTGGTGGGCTCCAGGGAGGAGAATAAATTTCTGATTTGTTGCACATGCTGATTTCTGCTGTGTAAACACTCACAGTGTGGCTGCTTTCAAGCTGTGGTGCCAACATAACATCGGTGATGACTGAATAAGGAGTAGGGGAGAGATGCAACAAAAGGTTGTAGAGAGCCAGCATGAGCTAGCTGTAGCTCACCACTGACCAGGCTAAAATGGACATTGGAGAGGGGAGATAGGGTTGAGTCAAAAGTGTTCTCCTGTCCAGTACACAAAATGTGATTCTTTGCAAGACAGAGTTGACACTATGACTTCTGGCAGACTTGAGCATCCCCTCTGACATGTGGCCAGCTTCAGCCAAAAGCCACAAGCAGGTTCTCTCACTCTGTCTTACCAAGATTCATATACAAGCCATAAAAACAGATGATGATAGCAACCAATGAGTTTCTACTAGTTTTCTTTTTTTTCTTTCTTTTATTTATTTATTTATTTATTTATTAGTTGGAGTCTTACTCCATCACCCAGGCTGGAGTGCAGTGGCACACTCACAGCCACCCCAGCATCCACCAGCTAGGTTCCGGCACTCCTTCTGCCTCAGCCTTCCAAGTAGCCAGAACCACTACCAGCCCGGCCAATTTTTGATTTTTTATCATAGAGATAAGATCTCACCAAGTTGCCCAGGCTGGTCTCGAAACCACAGGTTCAGATAATCCATTCACCTCGGCCTCCCAAAGTGCTAGGGCTACAGGCTGAGCCACCAGACCTGGCCTTTTTATTTTTCATAATGTCTTAGGATAATTCCCCTTTTAAGATTTGTTATCATTTTGCCTACCATGAAAAAGTAACTAAGCATTTTGCTAAATCAATTTAAAGCTTGCTTTGCTTCATTACTACCTTTGCAAGTATCTCTGAGCTGTCTACTGTTTTATAACCAGCTCATATAATGCTGCTCAGTCAATCACAGGATGCAGTTTGGTCTTTTTTTTATTAAAGAAAACTTTAAGCTACTTTTTATCTTTTCCCAGAGGTATAAACATTTAGCATCATGTCTACATAATATCGGGGCAGTTAATGATGCTATGAGGTTTGTAAGGTGTATTGTGTGGAACAAAAAATTTAAAAGGTGAAAAAAGCAAATAGCCCATATAAAGATAACGGTTGGAAGTCATGCACTGGGGAAGAAGGTAGGAAGAAAGAAGAAAATATGGAATGGTTGAAAAAGATTTTCTTAAGACGTAATAGTGAAAAGTTGTAATTGTTCACCTATATATTTCCAGTTGTAGCACAGACATCATCATATGCCTTCTTCAGGATATAGCAGCCAGTTAAATATAATTGTGCAACCATTTCTTATAATAATATTTAGGGGAACAAAAACTCATTTTCCACATAGCAGCCAAATGTTCTTTTAAATGTATTAGACAGATCATAATACTCCTTAATCAAAAGTTTCCAAAAATATCTCATCACATTTCAAGTACAATCTAACTAAGCCCTAGTCATGGCCCACAAGCCCCCAGATGAGCTAAGCTCTTCCTGCTTTATACTACCTTCTCTATTTAGCAACCCCAGATCACTACTTTCCAACCAGGCTGACCTTCCTGCTTTTCCTTAAATATGTCAAACTCATCACTGCCTCTGCCTAGAACAATCTTCCAGGCTCACTGGAGAACAGTTAACTCTCTCCTTCTCAAATTCCAGGCCAATATTAGCTCCTCAGATGTTCCCTCCCTGACCACTAGTATCTAAAATGATACCCCCCACCTATTCCATCACCTTCTTACAAGTCAGAAAGTGCTCTATTTCACTGATTATTTTTGATGGCACTCCCTAACTAGAATATGAGTGCCATGAAGGACCATGTCTGTCTAATTTCCTGCTGAATCTCCAGCACCCAGCACAATTACTAGCATATAGAAGTGTTCAGTAAACATCTGTGGAATGCAGAATGCTTCCACTTTCATTAATTGAACACATTTTTAAAGAAAGAATGATCCCTGTCTCTACTCCCCTACCCTCCCATATACCCTGTCACCATGGTATCACTATGATGGAACACACAGATTAAACGCATGTCTTGGGGCCTTGCACAGGAACATAAGCAGGTCATTTTAAAGAAACATGACTAAGAGAGAATGTGCTGATTTCTCTCTGCCATGCTGGGAACAATCTACAGTACCCCGGGAAGTCCTGCAATAAGAGAAGGTAAATGTAGGTGTAAGTTTCCTTCAGTCACTCATGCATTCAACTAGCATTTACTCAGCACCCACTACACAGAGGCATTGTGCTGAGAAGTAGTGACACAAAGATGAGAAGTCAAAATCTCCACCTTCAAAAGCTTAAAATAGAGTGAAAGAAATAAATATAAAAATAATTTTGCTACCATGTGATCAGTATTACAATAGAGATATGAAAACAATACTGAGAGATAGTAGAGGAGGGAATGATCAACTGAGTTGGAAACATGGTGGACATATTTAAGAAAACTTCATTGATGAGGGGACTGATGATCATAGACTTGCATGAGTCTGAAAAGCAAAGAGAGAAAGGAACAATAGCAGGGAAAATTGCACGTGGAAAGCCATGAAGCCCTGAAATGACACTGCCCATTTAGGGAATTATAATTAATTTTCCAGGGTATAATAGTTGCATATGTGAGGAGGGACTATGGTCTTATCAAAACATAACAAAGAAAGCACAGAGAGAACTATAGACTATGTATTTACAATATAAGGGCAAAAGAATTCTGTATAAAACATAATTAAATAAAATTCAATAGTATATTAAAGAATAATATAATCAAATAGTGTTTGTTTTAGGTATACAAGGTTGGTGTAATATCAAGATATTTAGTAATATAATTTTCATATTAATAGGTGAGAGAAGTACTATGTATTCATGTTGACAAATATAATACAACATACAATAAATTCAACATTACCCTTGTTTTAAAATTTCATAAATACATGGTGATACTAAAACAAAATAATGTTTTTTAAACTCTATGAAGAATCTATCTCAATTTAAGGAGGCAGAATTGTTCTTTTTTTTTTTTTTTTTTTTTTTTGAGTCGTAGTCTTACTCTGTCACCCAGACTGGAATGCAGTGGCCACTCCCGGCCACTGCAGCCTCGACCTGCTGGGCTCCAGCGATCCTTCCGCCTCAGCCTTCCGAGTAGCCGGAATTACAGGCGTGCGCTACCACACCCGGCTAATTTTTTTTTTTATCTATTGTAGAGATGAGGTCTCGCCAAGTTGCCCAGGCGGGTCTCGAACCCGTGGGTTCAGGCAATCCACTCACCTCAGCCTCCCAAGGTGCGGGATTACAGGCTGAGCCACCGAACCCAGCTCAGAATTGTTCTTAATGATGAAATATTAGAGGCATTTTAGTAAATTCAAAAACAAAGGAAGCTTTCCATTACTACTATTAACTAACAGTATTCTTAAAGTTATAGCCTCTAAAATTACACAAGAAAGTAAATAATATGCCTTTAAAAGTAAAGAGCAAAATTTTACTTGCTTACAAATGACATAACTCCAGTGTGCATCTCTGCCTAAGAGACAGACCCAGAAGTTCACTCTCTTCACTAGAAGATCGTGGTTCATGGTCTAGATATTTACTTCAATCAAACCTAGCTAATAAGGCTCTAATTTTAGTGTTCACAGATTGTGCTAGTCTCTAATTCAACACGAGAATCTTATCCTAGTCAGTAAACTCATTTGTTAGAACAAAGGAACTAAGATACAGATTTTTAGTTCTTTTACAATCTAACTAGATTTTCCAGCCTTAAAAGTAGTGAAAGCATATTACAGTCTAATGATTTTCTTCTACCTCTGTTTATAAATAAAATTGTGCATCCAAAATATAAACCTGCTCTCCATAAATTTACATTAAAATAATTTTACTTAATTTTAGAAATGCTAATTGGTATCAAGTTCTTAAAATGTTTTCATTTATGTAATTTTCTTTTTTTTTTAAACTATTTTTATTTTAGCTTATTTGGGGGTAATGATTAGAATATTTCCTTTTTTAACTTTTTGGGGGTTTTTTTGGTTTTTTTATAATCAATATTTTTTATTATGATATTGTAGGGTACGGTTTAGGCTTAGGTATACAAATATGCTTCGTTCAGGCACCCTTGTTGGTAAGAGGTGTCTCCCCATGTAATTTTCTATAAAATAATATATATTAAAAATATAAGAACTGAAGAGTTTCTATGAACTCTAAGAAGATCATTATATTTTCCCACTGACCTTTGCACAAGAATTCGGTAAATACTAAGGCAAAATGTTATTTCAGATCTTTGATGAAAATCATCCCTCTCCAGGAGATTCGTGTGTACAGCAAGACTTCAGAGGCAATAGGTTTCTGTCTTACTACACCTCACCTCCAGAGCACAGGCCTCAAAGAGTAGAAGAGCACAAACCTCTGATATAAGCCAATCTACCAGAGTACAAGGAGAACAGAATTGTCTATTTATATTTACTACTAATCCCACCTTATTTTAATTATATTTTATATTTTATAATGCATGTGATAGGCCAATAATAAAATAAATGCATGGTTATATATGTATGTAGGTACACTATATTATACTATAATATGTTTATATAATCAATATAAGGATATATGGTCAACAAGCTTTTATGTAAAGGAGTAAAGACATTCAGAAACTGGTTACTGACTCCAATGACTCATGCTAAAACCCACTGATGTGTTTAAATCAGCTTTGGGAAGTACACAAATAATGTGTTTTCTAATAATAGTTGTAATAATTCATAATTTTCTTATTCACACATTATAATTCAAAATTGATTCAAAGTTATCATCATCTTACTATGACTCTTCGTTATATACATTCTGCCACATTCATCTATCAACCATTTATATATCCATCCATCATTCCTACAACATTTAGATTGTATTTGTAAAATATTGTGTTCCTGGCACTGGGAATAAAATGGTGACCTTGAGAAGATATGGTCCCAGCTCCATGAAGCTCCTAAGCTGGGTCAACAATGAACCAAGTCATCACCAGAAATGAGTGAAGATCGTGACAGGAAGAGCAGATGGAGCTGGGAGTACTGAGCAGGAGGAATAAATTTGGTCTAGAAGTTGGGTGGACTCAGAAAAATTGATAATTTGGGCTGAGTTCACAGGGTGAGTAGGAGTTACACGGAGGAAAAACAAGAAGGGTGGTAGCTTTAGAACAAAGGATGGCACATCACTCATAGCTCATCTATGCACAGCCACAGGTGTTGGGTTCCCGCTCCTTTGAAACTCGAGTGAAATGACAAATCTAGTGGTTTGAAATCTGTCTTAACTTTTTGCAGAGTACAGTTTATATTTTCAATCCTATTTTTTTCATCAAAAGTTTGTGTCCTGGCCCACATTTCTACCCCCGTCCTCACACTAAAGAGGATTAAAAATACTTCACAATGATTGAAATCATTTGATGTGTATATCTAAAATGCTCAATATCAACACTGCTGTTAATTTTTAAAATATTTTCATGCTGATTTTATTGTATGGACTATGCAGCTACCTTCCTCAAAGAGTTCACTATGCCATTCATTTATTCCCTCCCTCCTTCAACAAATGTGCATGGTGCACTTACTACCTTTGAGGGTGGGGCAAAGGGGACTGAGCAAGGCAAAGAAAGCAGACAAGGGCACTGAACAAAGCAGACAAGCAGACAAGTCCCAGCCCTCATGGAGCAAAGAGCTGGGCAGGGATCAGCACATGAGCAGGCACATAGCACAGTGAGGGCTATGGGAAGAGCTACAAGGAATGCTGTAGGATGAACCTCCCCTGAATTTCAGTTCAGAGCTAAAAAAAAACACTAAGGAGGAAGCCCAAACTTGATCTGGGGAATCAAGGATGGATTCTCTGAGGCTGGTCCTTGGTGATAAAAATGTTTCCCTTTTCTTTCAAAAGAAAGAAAGTTATCTCCTGGTATTTCCTTTCAACAGAAAGGCAGTTAGCTTACCATAATTTTGTACAGACAACTAAAAGTAGGTTGTCACCTTTTTTCTAAAGGCAGAAAAAGTGCTCTCTCTTTATTTCTTGGGTCCTCCCCAGTAATCTAAATTTAAGGCTCTTCCCTGGGCACATTATAGATACTCAAGAAACGTGTTTCTTACTAGATTGAAAAGTAAAAGGAGAGGACTCTTTTTCTTCTGAAGTCCTAGATAATGCTCACTGAATAGCAATCAATCACAAGCCAAAGTTGAGTCAATGATAAGAGCAGATTTGTATTTCATGCATACACTAAAGCTTCTAATGGAAACTGCCTCTATAATTCTTTCTTGCTTAATATTCATGACCCAAACTCTCAGGGGTCAAGGAGAAAAGTGAATAAGAATGCAAACAAAGAATAAACTTCAAGAGTAGAAGACTAAAAATTAAGTCACTTTTTAAGCATAAATAAACCTAGGAAAAATGGAAGGAATTCAGTTTGAGATTATAAACATTAAGTACTTTTATACAATAAAAAATAAGGAAACCAAAATATTGAAACTAAAATATCAACTACTAACTACTATCCCTGGCAAGTAACTTAAGCTTTCGTTCACAATGAAATATTCCAAACATAAAAGAACAGAGAGTAATATAACAAATGCCTATGAACACAGCACTTAGAATTAACAAATGTTAATATTGTGCCATATTTATTTTAGACTTTTAAAATAAAGAAAATATAAAAGTATAGTAGAGATATTTTTGGCCTCTTCCAACCCTAATTCCATTTCTCTTCTTCTTCTCCAAAGGCAAATGGCTATTCTTTATTAAATTACTATGTTGCCAATATAGTAAATAATTTATATACATAAATTAACTAAATAAGTTTAAATACAATTTATAAAATTAAGTAAAATAGTAACATTAAATTATTATTCACAAATAAATAATTATTAATATATTAAATAATCATTTAAATGCATATAATTATATAGATGCTTATATGTGACATTCTTGTATGTTTTTAATTTTACATAAATGGCAGGATACTGTGCATATATTCTTCTTGAACTTGATTTTTCCACACACTATTATGTTTCCAACATTTATGAATATTGATACCAGTATATCCAGTTCATTAACTTTAATCAATGTACAGTATTATTTTTCTTTAAGTCGTTCACCTAATCATGGACAATAAGGCATTTCCAACTAAGGGTTCCTATATAAAATATTCCAAATAAACATCCTTATATATTGTTTTTTGCTTTTTTGAAAAATGTTCAAATTTAATTGTATATTATATCAATCACTGGAATATGTAGAGACTTTGGGAGTCTAATGAGTGGTCAATTTTTTACAATATTGCATGTATACTTTAATAAATGTGTATTCTATTGCTTGAATGTAGAATATGCCTATTAAATCATACAATTCAATTTGTTCAAATTTTCTATATTCTTGACAGTTTTTCAATTTAAATTGACTATTTCTGAGTATAGTTCATTCAAATATATATTTATGATAAAGGAATTGTCAAAGTCTCTTTGTAAGTTGGACAATTTTTGATCTATATATGAATTTAATGTTATTGGGACATGTACATGATTGTGACATCTTCTTAACATACTGTTTCTAATATCACTTTTTCACCCTTAATTTTATTTTGTATTATACTATTGCTATGAAAGTTTTCCTTGGTTAATATTAGAATATATTCTTTCCATAGCTTTACTTTCAAATTTCTGTGTCATTCTGTTAGGTATTCTTCTTGCAAACTACACATAACTATATATAAGTACTTTTTCAGAAATATAATTGAAAAGTTTTCAATATTTAGTAAGCATCTTTATTTATAATTTTCCTGATCACTGAACTACTTAGATTTTTGTTTTTCATCCTCTTATATTTTCTATCTATAATGATTTTTTCTTTACTTTTGTCCTTCCTGACTTTCATTTCCTTTAGGAAAACAAAAATGTTGCTACTGTCTGATCCACTGATCCTGTTACTGATTGTTTACCCTGTAGAAACAGCTAAGAGATCAGAAAGCATATGTACATGAAGATGTTCCACAAAGCATTATTTATGATGTTGAACTAGAAACACATGTGCAACAATAGAGAACATGATGAAATGTTTTATAGCCACTAGAAGCATTTTTAAATCCTATGTAGCATAATGAAAAAATGTTTAATGATGTTTTATTGAGAGAAAAAGTAAAGTACAAAATTCCATGTATACTATGCGCACCATGATTTCAACTATGCAAAAATATATTAATTTTTAGTTGAAAGATGTTCTGTCTATCTATTTTTTAAAGCAGCTTTGCCCTCCTTTGCTATGGGTACTACATGGGTGCCCTAGCACATGCTCCATGCTCTCTGAACATTTGACTCAGCAGTATCATATAACCTTTGCCATTTTTCACTCTCAGTAGTAATAGACAATAATATATGTTTTCATCCAGAAAGTTTTCCTGAACTCACTGCATTATCAGAGTTCTCCAGAGAACTAGAGAGAGTGTGTGGGGTATGTGTGTGTATGTGTGTGTGTGTCTGAGAGAGAGAGAGAGAGAGAGAGAGAGAGAGAGAGAGAGAGAGAGAGAGAGAGAAGGAGCAACAGAAAGAAATGGGTTTTTAAGGAATTTGCTCACAAGGCTGTGGAGGCTGGTAAATCCAAAATCTGCAGCGTAGGTTGGCAGGCTAAAGACCTGGGCAAGAGATGATGCTGCAGCTCATGAAGACGCTCTGCTGACAGGTTTCTCTCTTGTTTGAAGGAGGTCAGCGTTTTTATATTAAGGCTTCGACTAATTGGATGAGGCCCACCCATGTTATAGAGGGTAACCTGCTTTACTCAAAATCCACTAGTTTCAGTGTTAATTTTGTCTAAGATGCACCGGCTCAGACACATCTAGAATAATGTCTGACTCAATATCTGGGTACAGTTGTCTAGCAAAACTGGTATATAAAATTTAGCACCAGATTCACCTTGTTTGTGCTATTCATTTATCGACCTATCCATCCAGAAAGTTTTCACTGAATATCAAATTCATGCCAGGCAGGCCATTGCTGCCTTCCCACTAACCCAAGGCAAGGCTTACCCCCTCATGGCAATAGATTCCAGATCAAACGGCCACTGTCCCACCCACAGGGAATCTGCTCTGGAAATGCTGCCCCACTTTGAGCAGGAAAGGCCCTGAATTAAAGGAGAAGAGATGCAAATGTAAATAGTATTGTGCATAGATAATGGAGTAATTTCCTTTAAATTACATTTTGTGGCTCTAGGTTTTGTTTTATTTTAATATACTGGAATAAATGAATTCAAGACTTTATTAAGAAAATGAAAATTGAAAAAATTGTAACAAAAAAATGTACTCAAGTTAGAAATTTAGTTTTCCAGGATTTTCAGAGTATTATGCTTAAATCTTTAACACAAGAAATAAAAGTTCTGGAAAATGCTTTTCCATTCCCTTAGGATGGCCTGCACTTATTGCATTAACAGAGTGTCTTTCTAACTGGCCTTACAGCAACCACTCTAATGCCAAATTGGCAGAACTTCTTCTATCCCAACCTCCTGTTTCTGGGTGAAAAATGATTTTTGAAGCAAGTTTGGCTTATGCTATACAAAAACTTTTCAGAGACCCACAGTGTCCAAGGAATTAAATAGCAGCTGACAAAAATGAAAAAATAAAGTAGTAAACAGGGCAATAATAACATTTAGATACCTTTCTTCGAGTTATCATAAAGGTTTTGGGGTTGAGAAGGTAATTGTTGTATTGTCTCTCTCTAGAGAAACTGCATATCAAGAGTGATTATCAGCATAACAGCTTTCTTGTCTGTTTTCTATTACTTATGAATGTTTTATATACAAGGGGCCTGGGACAAGATGTGGCCTCCTGATATATCCTTCTGACAGCTGAGTTCAGTGCTTCTGACTCTAGGGACCCTGCACCATCCTCACGAGAATGTAAGCATAGTACTTTAGACTCTGGTGATCTAATGAAAATGGCTGTGACAGGTGAAAAAAGCAGTTTTATATTTAGAAACATCTAAGTTTCTGAGATAGCTTCCCATTGATAAATGAAACAATTTGACTTTTGGCATAACTGAAGTTCTGACATTTTACTGTATCATAAATAATTTCCAAAACTTTAAGGATAGATGAGATTCTGCTTGGAAGGAGGCACAAATTTACATTCAGTGTTTTAAGAGTCTGACCTGTAGTTTAATCACTCTTATTGTCTATATAGCAATAATAATACCTATTAGGGAAAAAATAATGACGTAAGTGTCCCAATCTGCTTTTGAAAGTTTATCAATGTTCAGTTGCTGAACCAGTATAGTCTTTATTATTGTTGTTGCTGTTTATTGTTATTTGATTTTGTTAAAAATTATGAAAACACATCAACAGTTCAAAGAAGGTAACAGTAATTATTTCGAAACATAAAAAGAATGAAACAATTAAAAAACCTAATCTCTAGAGGTCCTAAAATTCTCTACTAACTTTCACAATTTTGTTTTTTTTGTTTTGTTTTGTTTATTAATCAGTATTTTTTATTATGGTTTTGTGGGGTACAGTTAAGGGTTAGGTGTACAATTACGTTTCATTCAGGCACCCTGTTACTATAAAGCTACAATCATCAAAACAGTTTGGTATTGGTACAGGAACAGGCATATAGATCAATGGAACAGAATTGAGATTCCAGAAGCTAAACCTCAATTTCTCAACCAACTCATCTTCGACAAAGCCCCCACCACCTACCAATGGGGAGAGGAGAACCTATGCAGTAAATGGTGCTGGGAAAACTGGCTGACCACATGCAGAAGATTGAAACAGGACCCCTATCTATCCCCATGCACAAAGGTTAACTCCAAATGGATCAGAGACCTAAATGTAAAACTTTAAACCATAAGAACCTTAGAAAATGAAGGAAATACTCTCATGGAAATCGGAACTGGCATCCAATTCCTGTACAAAAACCGTAACCCACAGTACATAAGAGAGAAGACAGACAAATGGGACCTTATTAAACTGACAAGCTTCTGCAAAGCCAAAGAAACCATCAAGAGAGCAGGGAGACAGCCTACAGACTGGGAAAAAGTATTTGCCAACTCTAGGTCTGACAAAGGCTTAACGTCCTGGATCTACAAGGAACTGAAACGTACTGAAAAGAAGAAAACAAACAACCCCATTATAAAATGGGCAAAAGATATGAACAGACACTTCACAAAAGAAGACATCCGAGCAGCTAACAAACACATGAAGAAACTTTCACAATTTTGTAATTCTAAAAAAAATAATAAAAAAGAGTATTTCTGAGAGACAAAGAAAATAAGCTGCCCCTGAGTGCTGAAATGCCAACTTCTTTAAAGATCTCATATCTGACAAGTTTTCTTCCTTTATAAACATGGAAATGAGTCAATAAACTGAGTAAGGCAGGAGGCAAGTGGAAAAAACTCTATTCTGTTTTAAAAATCTTTTCTCTTCTACTCTCACCAAATGGAAGAAGTCAGCAGTCAGCCAGCCCATGTTTTGCTGTATACTACTAGTGCCAACTACTAGGTAATGGGATTACCTAATAATCCAAGAAAGCTCCTGCCCTCATGTAGTTTACATTCATCTATTTTTATTTAATTCTTCTATCAATTTATAGGTGGCATGAGTTATCTATTATTTTTAACATAATACCCAATGGTATTACATTAAAAGATCCTCAACATCATTAGTCATTAAGAATATGCAGACCAAAGCCATAATGAGATATCACCTCATATCTACAAGGTTGGCTATAATTAAAAAGTCAGACAAATGACAAATGTTGGCAAGGATGTGGAGAAATTAGAACCCTCAGGATGCAAAATGGCACCCGCTTTAGAAAACAATCTGGCAGTTCCTCAAATGATTAAACATAGAGTAATCATAAAACCCAATACTCATAGGTATAAATCCTAAAGAATTAAAAACAGATATTCTAACAAATACACATACATGATTGTCTATGGTATTACTATTCAAACTAGCCAAAAGGTAGAGACAACCCAAATGATCATCAACTGCTGAGTGGACCAACAAAGTAGTATGTCCGTATAATGGAATACTACTTAATTGTAAAAAGGTCTGAAACACTGCTACCGCATGGATGAACCTTGAAAACATTATGTTAAATCAAAGAAGCCAGTCACAAAACACTACATATTCTATAAATCCATTCATACGAAATGTGAAGAATATAAAAATCTATAGGGATAAAAAGTAGATTAGTGGTTGCCTAGGGTAGGCAAATGGGGTGGGATAATAGAGGAACAGTAGCTAAAGCATACGGGCTTTCTTTCTGAGGTAATAAATATGTTCTAAAAATGTCAATTTTATATGCACACATCTGTGAATATAATTAAAACCACTGAATTGCTCATTTTAAATGGGTAGATAGTATGGATATGATTTATATCTCAATAATACCTTTTTTAAAAAAAGAATCAATGCCTTGCTTATTTTCTCAAGAGATTAGTTACTTCTCTCCTAAAACAGTCATCCTATCTCTAAACACAAGCACTGGGTGATCTGTAAAGTTCTTGCTCATACTACAGTCATTTGTGCACACAGTCATTTGTGCTCGTTGTCATTGGCCTGTGCTAGAATTACAGCACCTAGAGGGTAGATGTCTGCCTTGTCATGCATAACCCTGAAGCACCCAGAATAAAGCCATTTGTATAGTAAGCCCTTAATATATTTTTGGATGATTAAACCATTCATTGGTTCAAAGTTAAGAAATATTTTACCACTTGTTAATTGCTAAGTGGACTATCTTTTAAAAACACATAGTGAGTGACAACCTTTCCTACTTCACTCACTTCCTTGAGTCTCTCTTACTATTTTTAGAATAATGACCTGAATTGTTACTGTAGTCTCTGATGTCTGGCTTGGCCCCATCTCTCTAGATTCACCTCATCCACCTGTCTTCTGTTCTCACTTTGTCTCCTTTCAGTGCCAGAAATATGTTTTTCTCCTTTCTACCTCGGGGTCTTTGCACTGGAGTTCTTCTGAACTACCCTCCCCTGATGTGTGCCTACTCCTCTCCAGATGGCAGTTTAAGCTTCCCTTCCTCGGGATGCCTGACCTATAGCCCAATGCCACGTTAAGTTTACATTATAGTATCTCACAACTCCTCCCACTCCTTCATATGACATTTTGCACTTATCACAATTTGCAATGACGTTTACTTGTATGATTATTTGATGTCCTTCTCCCCTCTATGTTGTAGTTTTAGTGAGAACAGAGACACTGCTTCTTTTATTTGTAAATGCATTCCCAGTGCCCAGTACAGATCTTTGGACCCAGTAGGCACTCAGTAAATACTTCTGAATGAATGTGTGAATTGGATTCTTAATAGTCAATAAATAAGTCAAATTGCAGAAGAGCCTCAGTGTTAATATAAGCAAGACTCCCTAAATTAACAATCCATGTGTCAAATCTGGTTTGAAGAGCAGATGTACAAAAGGAAGATGAGAATCCATAAATGGCAACTGCTGGACAGTCAGGATCAAAAATAGAGTCGTGTAAGCCTTTGTCTGGCCTAGTTTGCAGTAACACAATCTAAGCCTTAAATTACTGGGGCCCCAGGGCCCCATGGGGATGGAGGTGAGCTCCTGGAGATGCTAGAAAAACATGTGCAGATGTCAATGGTTGTGGTGGAGATTACAAGAGGAAGGGGATGAAACACATAAGAGAGCTGCCTAAAAATGGAAACCTAGGCTCATTATGCAGGAATCATCTCCTTCCCCCTAGATTAAAAGCAGTAAGGCAATGAAAATGCCAATTGTGTCAATAAATGATGTCAGTGACAGAGAAGACTGTGCCAACGCTCATTCACAGGAACAGCTGTACTTAAAACCACTGGAAGAAGAATCCAGTGGGAAAAGGAGAAGAGACAGTGACATTGCCCAGGCTACCATGGAGGCACAGACAAGACGAAGGACCTAAAGATGAAATCAGGATTGTGGTTAAATAATTATGTCCCTCACCAAGCAACATCCCCTGTCATTTTGGGAAGATGACCAGTTGCCATGATACCACCTTGGTAATAACGACAGGACATTTTAACCACACATTATTGGAAGCCCATGAAATATACCTACGACATCCATAGCATCCTACCTGGAACAAGATAAAGAGCAATATATGTTGAATTTTTAAAACTTAGTATTTATTATTAAGCCCAAAGTTTTATATTTTATTATTCAATTTGTTCCAAAACTTCATGGACAATATTTGCTCCAATGTAATGAAAGCATTCTTGATGGTTTCAAAAAAAAAATGTACGCTAACCAAAATAAATTCCAGATGGATTAGAGATTTAAAATAAAATAAAATAAAATAAATGAAACTACAAAAGTGCTTAAAGAAGATTTATGTATATTTTTAGATAATGTAGGGGCAAGTAAACCCTATATAATCATAACTGAAAAGGGAAAGCCCATAAACCACAAAAAATAGATACATTTGACTACCAAAAAAGTAGCACTTGCATATGATAACTACTATAATCAGAGAAGCAAACCAAATGGCAAAAAGAAAAAAAAACCTGCAGTATACTATAAAAGACTAATATCTTCAATACAAAAAAACTCCCAAAAATCAATTAGAAAAAGATGAAATGAAAAATTTTTACCTGTCATTTTAGAAAGTTCTGTGTGTGTGTGTGTCTGTGTGTGTGTGTGTGTGTGTGTGTGTGTGTGTGTATGTGTGTGTGTGTATAATTGCCACCAGAAAGGCCAGCCAAGTGGCCAGTTTTGTATTTTAACCAGCAATATGTGAGGAAGCAAACTCATTTTGTGCCCCCTGTACACACGTGCCCCATATATGAGGCATATACGAAGGGGGACCCAAACACTCGGAATTTATTTATAAATAATTGTGCATTTATTCTTACATGTTTAAACTTCAGTCACCTTCAAAGTATTCTTCGTTTGATGCAATACACCTATTGAGATGCTTTTCCACGGCTCAAAACTGTTTTTGAACTTGTCGATTTTGATGGCTTTTAGTGGTTCATACTGTTTTTGGTTTCACCTCTTCTACATCGGCAAAACATTTCCCTTTGATGACTTTTTTCATCCGGGATCACAAACAAACAAACAAAAAGTTGCTTGGGGTGAGTTTGGGTAAATAGGGAGGTTATTGGAACATAGGGATAATGCTGTTTGGGGTCAAAACTGCTGAATACTCAGTGCAGCATGGACAGGTGTGCTCATAAATTACCCATCATGAAATGGGCAATGAATTAAACGATTCAAAAAAAAAAATTCACTGAAGCCAAATACAGCCTGTCACAACACTAGCAGGTACACTGATGCCAACAAGTTTCTAGAACACTTACCTAACAAGGGAAGACTGTACTATAAGGGACCTACCCTCCAAAAAATAATTTCAGTTTTTTTGGGGGGGTCCCCTCTCATATGTATAAAGCCTTAAAATTTACATGCTATTTGACCTAGCAACTCTACTTTTAAAAATTTATCCTAAAGAAATTAAGATAAGCAGAACAATTTAGCTGTAAAGTATGTTCATTGCTATAATGATACTTAGAATCACAACAAAAATACCTTAAATGCTCAACACTAGTTAAATAATCAAATGAACTATGTTACACCTATGATCATATTAGATGAGTTAATACTTGTAAAGCAACTAGAACTTTGGCACATAATAAGCTTCGTATAGATATTTACCACATTAAAAAGAAAAAAGAAACAAATAAACTATTATATAGGCATTTGAAATAATACTATAGAAGATATTTACTGATACAAAAAGATATAAATTACATATTGTTAAACTAAAAAGCAGGTTGCAACAGTATATACAATATGATCTGATTGTTATAAAGTAAGTCTATGTATGTATACCTATATATGTAAACCTCAAAATAATAAAAACCAGTTCTGGGAAAATGACATTCATTATCTATGTTTTCAATTTTCCTTTAGCATTCATAATATACATATAAAACGTTTTTTAAGCAGACCGAGTTTGAATTTTAACTTGCTAAAAGGAAGAATTTTATAAATCTTATAAGCCCCTCCAAGAGTTTTTTTAAAAATTCAGACCCAGACTTCTAAAAATTCTATAAAGCAATAGTCATGTGCAGTCTTTAGCAACCATTTAGATAACACATGATTTTTTTTTAGGTTCATTTCAGAGTTGACAGCAATTCCCACAGACCATAATTTTGCCTTAAATTGTTTTCTTTTTAAAGAATTGAAAAGAATCTTAGCCTGTGAGATTCACACAGATTACCAAGAAATTATTTATCATCCTCCAATGCCAGCTGAGACCCATACCAAGTCTTGAATCCAGATTTACTCCACCTTGTTATCCCCAAATGAGATTTATTTTCCACAGACCACCCAACTGCTTCCAAATGACTGTAACATTCAGACCTCAGCCAGTCAACAAAGTCCTGACAACCCAATTGGATCAACAGCAAAATTCATCTGATTGATTGTGCAGACAAACCGTATTCATGAAAAGGTAACTGGAGAACAAATTAAAAATGAACAAAGAAGGTTGATGCAGGGCCACTGATGGGTAAAACCTTAGATATAGCTCACCAGGACAAAACCTCTACTAATAATCTAGAACCCAAAAATAATGCTACTGAGTCTCTGATCTCCCATTTGAAATTCTATGAAACAGCAGGAGATTCCATAAACGCTTAGGAAAAAATAATAAAAAGCTGTCTTTCCTCAATAATTTTTCCAACAAATTGTTAACAGGACCATGTCACTGAAAACTAATTTAAGCATCAATCTTTCTTATGGAAATCCCAGCATTTACTCTCTCTGCCTTGTTTTCAAAGCAGGTTCAACCATTAGACTTAAAACTACTGAACCAGGAGGACTTTTCCTTTTGGAAATATTTTAAGGGCAAATGTAACCTTTATCTTTCCACAGAGGTTATTGAGTCCATATAAATCTCACCTGTAACTTAAACCCAGAGGTCTACAATAATCTCAACACCCTTAGATTCATATCAATTTTTCCACACCTAATTCTTCACACTGTTGCTGATTATTCAATCAAGGTATATTTTCATTCAAATTACAAGTCTTTAAATTAAAAAACAACCTGATCTGGATTGGAAAGAATAGTTTGGGGGTTTGAAGCCAGCACCTTTGGCTCCCATAAGAAACTTTTCCCAGATGCAGCTCATCTCGAATCTCTATACAATACAACTAAACCTTTCCACCCTAAATCCGTTTGTAGAGATTCTTCCAAATATCACAGGAACACACAGTATATAAAGTCTGAAAGTACATACAACAGTGATGAGGAAAGTGACAAACACACTGCTTCTGTGATTCCAGACCAGCAGGCCAGCTGTTGTTCTCATCACTACATCCTTTTCTGAACACTCCGGAGGCTCTGCAATCTGGTACTAACACTCAATGCTATGCTAATCAAACAGAACAGGAAGCAAATGCTAACCTGTGCATCCAATTTCCTTCCCTCCCTCCTGCCCCATACCCTCACCCCCAACAAATATAGACACTAAGCGGGTAAGGGAGGCAGGGCAGAGAAGGAACAGACTGCAGGAAAGTTGTTGGAACATGCTGGCTTGGGATCCACAGTTTGGGGTAATAAGTCCTTTGTGCTTATAAAGCCAGGTGTCCTTTGCCCATGAGAAGACCAAAGATGATAAAAATGCAAACAGCTGTGCAGAGCCAACGAATACACGGCCAGCGAAGTCCACTGCACACAAGAGCCAGTGGAAACCTTGACACATGGTTCAAATTCAGGTCACCACTTCAAAATCTCATCAGGAGCATGACTTCATTTGAGCATTTTCTGTGGTAGCTGAGGGTTTTCCTTGGATGGCATTCTCCCCCTCACTGTATAGTGACTGTCAGCAAGATTCTATATAACATTAAAAACCAGAAGGATGAAAAGCAGCTCCTTCTCAAGGGGAAGGAAAGTTTGCAAGAACGAAAAAAATAAAAAGGAGTTAGAGCCAATGGAGAAAAATGAAGCCATTGGTATTGGTCAAACCTGAGAAAGTGAAATTGTCAAAGAAACCTTTTAGGTACTGACATGCTCAGGATCAACTAAAGTAAAGAAAATGAGTTTCTTTAAAAAAAAAAAAGGATTAGGAAGAAAATGAATTTCTAAAACCAGGTTGACAGAAAGCATCTGGAGGGAGTTTCAGTCTTACGGCAGAAATCATAACTAGTTCATTTATAGCCTAACCAGTACCCACATGCAATGAGAGCTCAGTAGCTGAGCTAATAATCTCTTCCTTATTTTAGTTATTATGCCAGTCAAGAAACCTAAGAAGAGATAAGAAATTAATATGACATTTGGTGGATGACCCAAAGAATTAAGTCAAAGTAGAAGTCCATACTCCAACTGTAATGGTTAATTTTATGTGTCAAGTTGACTGAGCCATGAGGTGCTCAGATATTTAGTTTATTATTATTATTATTCTCTTTTTTTTTTTTAGCCAGAGTCTCACTCTGTCACCCAGGCTGGAGAGCAATGGCACGCTGCTCACGGCCACCACAGCCTCGGCCTGCTGGGCTCAGGCCATTCTTCTGCCTCAGCCTTCCAAGTAGCTGGAACCACAGGCATGTGCCACCATGCAGCTAATTTTCTGATTTATTATAGAGACAAGGTCTTGCCATGTTGCTCAGGCTGGTCTTAAACCCCTGAGCTCACGCAATCCTCTCACTTCCACCTCCCAAAGTGCTGGGATTATAGGCTTGAGCCACCATGCCTGGCCAGTTAATTATTATTGTGAGTGTTTTTGTGAGGGTGTTTTTTAAAAATAAGATTAGCATTTAAATTGGGAGACTGAGTAAAGCAGATTGTTCTCTCTAATACGTGTGGGCTTCAGTCAATTAAAGACAAAAAATAAAAGCTGACCCTCACCTGAGTAAGGGTGAATTCTTCTTGCCTGACTAACCTTACATCTGAGACACTGACTTTTTGCTATCTTTGAACTTGAACAGAAATACCGGCTCTTCCTGGGTCTTGTGAGCCTGCTGACCTTTAGACTGGAACTATGTCATCAGCTTTCCTGGGTCTCAGGCCTTCAGACTCAGACTGAAACTACACCATCAGCTCTCTTGGGTCTCCAGTTTGCCAACTAACCCTGCAGACCTTGGGACTTATCAGATTTCATAGTTGTGTAAGCTTATAATAAATCTCTTTACACACACACATCCTATTGACTCTGTTTCTCTGGAGAATCCATCTCAAAATTTTACCAACCCCTCTCATGACAGCCCACTCTCTCACAAGTAATATTTTAGGTTTAGACTAAGACTAAAGCTTCTAGTAGCCTACAACGGGGGGAAAATTAGAAAATGTAATACTCGAGGAGGTATCTAACGTTTAAGAACATTCAAAAATCCATAGGGATTGTTAGGGTTTTTCTCATTGCAGTCCAGGTAGTTGGCATTAGGTGAAATGCAACTCTAAACAATGCATGTGCACCCTATTTTCTGTTCAAATACTAAAGAAAAAAATTACAGACAGAAACAATGAAGTCAGAAAAGCCTTCTTTTCTCCATTCTCATAATCAAGATCCCCAATCCCTAGGCCACGGATCAGTAGCAGTCCATGGCATATTAGGTACCAGACTGCACAGCAGGAGATGAGCAGTGGGCCAGCCAGAGAAGCTTCATCTGTATTACAGCCACTCCCCATCACTTGCATTACCACTGATCTGAGGTGGAGCTAAGATGGTGATACGAGTGCTGTGGAGTGGTTGCAAATACAGATTAACATTAGCACTGAGATTGACTGCACATTCTCTCCACCCTCACTGTCCGTGGAAATATTATCTTTCATGAAACTGGTTGGGAACCACTGCCCTAAAGGGAAATTTAAGAACATGGAGTATCCACCCTTAAGTATACCCTTAAGCAAGTACATACTCTATATGTCACACGGCCTATGATGATGCTTTCTAGCATTCTGAAAAACACTGTCCAGTAGGATCAGTGACCAAGACAGTGAAAGAAAATTAACAATGAAAACTGTATGACTTCAGTAAGTGGGTCGATGCCTTCAAAAGTGAGCTGATGAGCCGGGCTTGGTGGCTCAGCCTGTAATCCCGCGCCTTTGGGAGGCTGAGGTGAGTGGATCGCCTGAGCCCACGGTTTCGAGACCCACCTGGGCAGCGAGACCTCATCTCTACAATAAATCAAAAAATCAGCCGGGCGTGGTAGCGCTTGCCTGTAATTCCGGCTACTTAGAAGGCTGAAGCGGAAGGATTGCCGGAGCCCAGCAGGTCGAGGCTGCAATGGCCGGGAGCAGCCACTGCACTCCAGTCTGGGTGACAGAGTGAGACTCCAACTCAAAAAAAAAAAAAAAAAAAAGTGAGCCGATGTCACACTGGAGGGACCATTCATGACAGTGGCTCCACATGACTCCTTGGTTATGATGCAAGGCCAGGTTCTAATAAGCCAAGTTCGTTTTATATTACTGAAAAACCAAAAGTGAAAAACCAAAATTATATGACCTCCATGTTGGTCCAATATGCCAGGATCAGTGTATTCAAAGATGAGTGGTCTCCATTTACCTATAAATATTATTATTAATAATTAGACTCAAGTACAGGCCTCTCACTGGTATTTTTAAATCTATAAAATCTTGCAGAGTCAGGTTATAATCTGAAGAAGTTTTTGTTTGTTTTATTTTGTGTTATTCCATCTCTAACTCTGGCAAATGAGTATATATACAGAGCATTTTTTAAAACTGCAAAAATTTGTTGAACACTAACTTTACTGCATACTGTGTACTAAGTACTTTAAACATATGACCTCATCTAATAGTTACAAATATGAGGTAGATACTAGTGTCACACGCACTATAGGAGGAGATTGTTATATGCACTATAGGAGATTGAGGCCCAGAATATTTAAGCCATTTTTTAAATAGCACACAGTAATGGTGAAGCCAGGATTTGAGCCCAAGTGGTTTGACAATAAAGCCTCACTTTTAGCCTTTACGCCAAGCCTTCCCACACCAAAAAAACAAAAGTCCACAGCCTTATATGTTGAGCAGCAAACCTCACATGCCACACAGCCTCTACCAGATAAGAGGATGACATGACATAAAATGAAAAGCAGTCTCATTGGAAAAACAATTCTAAAATATAGAGAGATTCCCTAGAATTATTTTTTAAAGTCTAGAACACAGAAGAGAGGAGAAAAACACCTGGGCCTGAATTGGTGTCATATTTCTATTTTACTTCCGAAGAAACCTAGATCTAAATCCAAATTGCATAACACTCCAAATGACTTGCTTAGCCAGTTGCCTTTGTTCCAATTTGTTCCCTAGAGGATGTCAGTCAGAGCTATGCTCTGAGGTTTGGCAGAAATAAAGTCTGAGAGAATTAGCATTCTAATGTCCAGAGGATACAGTGACAAATTAGTTTGTGAATGCTCTTCAGCTAATAAACTGATTCAAGTTGGCATCTCCCAACTGAGATTAAGATGTTGTGTGTTGAGTTGCCACACCCAAGGTTTGTGTATGCTAAAAACAAAGAACTCTACAAAGGAAAGATTCATTCCAATCACAATTAACCTCTCCTACATCAGTTTAACTATATTAGGAGTCTCCTCAGAGAACCTCGGGTTAGGGGATGTGAAATATAGAAATTCCATAATCCCCAACTTTGTAGCACTTACATCCTCTAGTAGAGGAGAAGGGAAATAAGCCAAAGAAAGGAAAAATGCAATAGAGGGTCTAAATTCTCATTAAAGGCCAACAGGAAGCTAGGTAGTTTGGTTAACAGCCAACTAACTGGAGTGGTCAACTCATGAAAGAGTTTAGAAGAAAAAAAAAAAAGCATGTTTCATTAGCGAATAGGAAAGCCTCACAAAAGTCATAAAATTTGAGCTGGATATGAAAAAACAGGTAAGATTTGAAAAGGTACAAAAGAAGGTTCCAGAAAAATGGCCTGAGGCACAACAGAACATGTTACACTCAAAGTCTGTCAGTCTAGCTGGACCAGGGGTTTGAAAAATGAAGAGTTTATTTGAAAAGGTCAGGAGGGCAGAGAGTGGAGCAAACCTTGAATGCCAAACTAAAGAGTTTGAAATGTGTCCAGCAAGTAAGGGGGATGGGGAGAGAGGGGGTCACTTAAGATTTTTGATGAAAGGTTCAAAGAGCTTAAAACAACCTCTGAATGTAGTGCCCACCAAGCAAAGAAGTTTGGAGAAGACAGATTCTGGGCAGAGGGGACAAATTTGGAGTCTATGGCTATAGAGCAGTCAAGGGGAGGATGAGGGCCTCTGACTATATTGGGGAGTGAGAACAACAAGGAGAGAAGAACTATGTCAGCTAAGCCTTGTCTACCCACAGGGCACTGCCCCCCTCCATGCTTCACATGTATTATCTCACTGGAGTCTATCAACACCCAGAATGTGGCTCTTATTCATCCCATTTTACTGACAAGAAAAGCTCAGGGAACTAACACAGTCACATGGCCAGTAAATGGGGGAAAAGTGACATCTGTATCTTAAATAAGTCCATAGAGTTGGTAACTGGTTGAAGAGGGTGTGAAAGGCAGGAAGGAGTCAATGCTGCCTACAAAGGATCAAGCAGAAAAGGCTTAAATCTGTCCTAGTACAAGTGTGAACCCAACAAGTACACGTGGGAAATGTAGGGTCCCTTTCTAGGGTAGCTGTTTGCCCTTTGTCTAGAGTATACTCCCAACAGAGGATTGCCTTTTGTTTTTTCCCACTCGGGCCAGAGACAGGCTCCTGACTTGGCATAATCCTTGCAGGTCTAGTCTTGTGGGGCACCTGTGGTCAGGCCCACATGGGTATTGTTTTGCTAAGAATCAACAAGGCTTTGGGAACCAGGACGCTGAAGGACTGAATATCAGTTCAATGCTTAATTACCTCACTAGGCCACCTTGGGAAAAGGAGTCTGCAATATGGTTGCTCTACTCCCCTGATCCCCAAAAGGGCAACAATGAGCATTGTCTCAATAGTCCTCCAACTCAGGAGTCATGTTAATCTGAATGAAGTAGCATTGCCAGTGCACATGGAAGACAGTGAACCTTATTCACTTTAAGAAAAAAAGGTACTTTGGAAAGGATATAGCTACCTTTCTTAACCGGAGTTTTGAAAGTAAACATACTTGTACATTAAATTGTTGTCTAATGGTCTATAAATCAAAAAGGGATTAACTTCATCTTCACTGAGGAACCCACCTATCAAAAATTATTCCATCTTCCATTGGAAAAATAGCTAGACCTATGAGTCAAAGATCAAACTGTTCTCATCACTGGTGGGTCCAGATCTCCCTGATTAGTACTCTATGAAGAACTTGGTTTTCAAGCACAAATATGATTGACTTTGACAGGTCTTCAGGTGCTTTTGGTTTCCTTGCCATGCCATCTAGAGGGAGGAAGAACAAAACCCAAATTGAACCTGTCTTCTTAGACCTTTCTTAAGAAAGTCCAGATAAGGACAAGAAGGCATGCATTATTCTGCTGGCACACAGTTGCCAGTCTCTGCCAATGTACAGGAATGCATTCAGAATTCATGAAACATGATGGTCTGACAGCTCCCATTGTTGCACGCCAGCTTCAAACTGTAATTCATCAGTGAGATGAGATTCACAAAGGACAAGCAGTTAGGAGCAACTCCATCTAACACACTCATAAAGAGCCAAGGACCTGTAGACACATTGGCACACTGTCTCACTTGCCTCCCTCCTTCCCAACAAAGACCAGGTACCTCCTACCCTCACATGCAGTATACATTCTTAGTCAACTTTATCTACATAGCAGAAAGTTCTAAGACAAATCCAGAGGACAAATCATTGAACAAAATAAAGCAAATCATGCTACATATATGTAGTAAGGAACATTTCTAGGAAATCCACAGCTCTGAAAATGTACAAGCGTCAGTTCTTCTCGTTTCCCTTTCTAAACCATTCTGAACACATTCCACTCTGATCTGTCAGAGTGGGAGATCCATAATGGTGACATTTCAGATTATTTCTCTTACCCAAGCAATGGGCTAAAGGTAAACTAGTTTATTATGAGAGGCCAGGGAGTTAAGCACATTTAGGAGCAGAATGTTTCCGAGCCTATTTGGGGACCTTCCAGTCACCACTGTGCACCCATGTTTCAACCCTAGAGGCAGACTGGTTAGTAGGATTGAATCATGTTTCTCTTTCTCAGAGGTAGCTCTGGAAATTTCTAGAGAAAAATAGAAAGTGGTCCTGAGCTCAGAAAAACTACAATCCAGGTGTCCTAAAAGAAAAGAAGTTGTATAAAACAAAAAAAAAATTTTTTAAAGGAAATTGTTTGACAAATCCCAGGGTTTAAAGATCCTACACAATCTCTGTCATGCCGCCAAAGCCAGAATTTAGTTCAGCTCAACTTGCTGTGTCTTTGTTGAGCATTCCTCTGATTCCCTCTGGCATATGCTGGGGTACATTGGGAGAGGGGGGAACATAAACATAAATGACAAACGGCCTCTTCCCTCAAGAGCTTACCTCTCTTGAGGAAAGCTGTCACAGAGAGAAATAATGGCAGTATATCTAAGGCCAAATGGAATTACTGCATAAAACAGAATAACTAAAGCGTAGAGAGAAAGAGAGAGGGGTGGGGGGGGACCCCATCAATTTTAGCTGAAGAAAAGGTTTCTACAAAGAAATGGTTCTTAGATTGGGCTAAAACAGGGAGAAACACAAAAGGGCACTTCCAGTAAAAGACAAAATGTAAATAAAGGCACACTCATCAGAAATCATATTCAGGAATTACTGGATTGCATGGAGTTGAATAATGGAGAAAATCTCTAGCAAATATAAAAGCTATTGCTAGATGGCATGGGGACTTGAAGGCCATGCACTGGAGTATGAACTTGATCTACTGAATGAGAGAGTTACTAAGTGCTTCCAAACATAAGAAGGATGCGTTGCACTCACTGGTAGCCCCAGCACCACATCTTCAGGACAAGCTCTGCGGTGAGTGGGCCCTCTGGGGAGACTGCCTGGTTCTCCACATTCCTGTGTTTCAAGAGTCAGTCTTATGATTTAATCTCTCCAAAGTCCCAAGAAGCCTCCCTTTCCAGAAGCCTGCAGACCTATAAACACATTCCCCTCCTGCTACACCTGTATTTTACCCAGACCTACTTTTTCATTTTTTCCTTTTCCTTAAAGAGAAGCTTTTTTAAATTTTGTTTTTATTTTTTTATTTTTAAGTCAGAGTCTTACTCTGTCGCCCAGGCTAGAGTGCAGTGGCACGCTCACAGCAACCCCAGCATCAACCCACTGGGCTCAGGCGATCCTTGCACCTCAGCCTTCCAAGTAGCCAGAACTACAGGCGCACACTACCATGCCCTGCTAATTTTTTGATATATTGTAGAGACGAGGTCTCACCAAGTTGCCCAGGCTGATTTCGAACCCCTGGTCCCAGGCAATCCTCTTGCCTCAGTCTCTCAAAGTGCTGGGATTACAGGCTTGAGCCATCACGCCTGGCCGAGAAGCTCTTTTTTAAAAATCAAAGTGCTTCTAAAACTTTTTCCCAGGCAAAACTCAATATCAGTTCCCTTTTCCCTCTGCCTCGAAGGGGAATGGGAGAAACAGCTGATCTTCAAGACTACAGGAGGGAATCACTCAGAGCTTAAATTCAGAGGAAAACAATCTTCAGTTAGACTTAGCTAGAAAGGAACTCAGACTGGGGATCAAGAGGCAGAAGACAGAGGTGTAATGTATCCCTTCCTCGGTAGAATACCAAGTTTCAAAACATATGGTTATGGGATATGTTTAGGATAAGAGCAAAAGTGCCAGGTCCACTTAGAGCCCAACTTTTCAGGAGTTGGACATTAACCGAATATAAAGGCACAGTTCATCCTCTCTACACTTGTGTTTGTTTCATCATATTTCAAATCCCTACTCCCAGATGCGCTGCTCATGTCTCAGAGAAGTTTCTCTTCTTCCTCACAGTAACATCCAATGCCCTACCCATAGCCTATAAAACCAATGTCCATCGCTCATCTGCCTCCACCATACCTCCCTCCTTCAGCCCCAGATACAGTGGCTTTTTGTTATTCTTTAAATTCTACAAGTGCTTTGTACTCTGCTTAGACAGCATTTTTCCTACATAACGGCAGGAGTTATGATTAAATAAGTGCAACAAATGCTCTAGAGTAAGGAGAATCAGAAATATCTATTTTCTCCTCTTCACGAGAGTACCTAAAATGACCTTGGGGAGAACACCTGTCTCCCACTCTCTGTGTATGGTTAGGATGGACCTTGATTGGACTAAACCACTGTTTCTCAAAGTGTGGTCTTCAGACCAGCAGCACTAGCATCACCTGGGAACTTGTCCGAATCCTCAGAACCCACCTCAATCCTGCTGAATCACAAAACTCTGAATGTGGGGCTAGCAATCTATGTCTCCACAAATCCTATGACTGCTGATGTTAGACAACCACTTGTCTAAATGGAGCAACTCCTTTTATTTCTTCAACTAGGGTGACTAGGGTGACAGGATTAGAGATAGCTACAGACCCAATCAGAGCCAATGAAGAACATGAGCCTTGTTGGGGTTTCTGGAAGAAAAGACTGGCTGCATAATTTTCTGAAACTATAATCATGAAAAACTGGGAAGAGGACGGTGTCCCTGCCAGAAACTAGAGCCAAAGCAGAGGTGACAGTGGCAAGACCTGGAGAAAGCGCAAACCTGGGGGACTCATGGAAACTCAAATCAAGCTGTGTATAAAGTGAAATTCACCCCAGCTTTTTAGTTACAGGAGTCAATCAATGCCCATTTTTACAAACTAAATGTGTTACAACTTAAACCACCTTAAGTTGGGCTTTATTTATAGGCAACCAAAAAAAAAGACCTAATGAATACAAAGTGAGCAGAAGTACACATTATAGCTAAACTTAGGAAATAGAGGATGCCATAATTAGGAAATAGAGGATGCCATAAAAGTGCAAAGGAAAGGAATGTTGCTACATGGGCTCCAACTGGATGCTGCCCTTAGGTGAGACTCTTGTCTTCCTGAGAGGGGCCTTGGACCTGAGGCTGGTGTGGGAAGGGCCTCTTTATCCAGTGCTGTGGATGACGCTAAAACCTAGGGAGAGGACAGACTATGGAAAAAAATAGGTAGCTAGATGGACCAGCGAAGCAGGGAGTTGGTCACAGTTATCAAGAACGGAAAGGACAGAGAACCAAAGAGCAAGGATGAATGGGCCCATGAGGGAAATAAATGGTCAAATACCTGGGCAGCTGGTGCCTGGGAATGCCTTTCATGGGCATATTGTGGCTCAAGGTCAGTGAAGGACCGAGGATGAAACAAACATAAATGACCTCACAACTCATAACCATGAGCAATTTTACTAATTAGTGCATAATTGTATTACCCTAGTCTTATGACTCATCATTTATAAAAAGTTATGTGAAGAGACTTTCCATCTGATGTAACTAATAAGGAAGGATGCCAGTGGCACACAGGTGTCTAGTTCATGAACAGGTGAAAATGCCGTTTGCAGAGGTGAGGGGTGCTGTGAGCTTGAGACTGCTGTGCCTTTGCCTGCTGTGCGCACGCACATCTGTTGTACATTAGAGTCAAATTCCATCCATTCCACAGAACCGTTTTCCTTTTCCTTGAATGGGGAAAAAAAGCTGTGATGGCTTTATTAAAATATAGATAATTAAATGTGTCAATGTGCTACCAAACCTTAAATGACAGCATTTGGACTAAACTATTGAATAACACAGAGTAGGCCAGACTGGAAATGGAGAGGGCCAAACCAGCACTGCTCATACTTTAATATACACAAAGATCAGGCAGGGCCCTTGTCAAATTTGCAGATTCTGATTCAGAAGGTGGTGGTGGGGGACTGAGTCAGCATCTCTAACAAGCTTCCAGTGCTCTGAATAGCAAAGGTCTAAACCTCACGGTGGTGTAATGGCATTATGGAATGTGTGCTGGTAAGTGTGGACATGGCTGGGAATGCATGTCTGTGTGTGTTCACCCACAAGGGAAGCAAGAGTGTCCTCATCATCATCCCAGATATATTCTAAAAATGAACATGTCTCTGATTCTAAGCAAGTCAAATAAATCAGAACAGTTATTGGAGCCTAAGGCCACTGCCCCAGATATAACAGACCCCATAATATGAAATCGCTTTGAGAGCAAAGAGAAAACTCACTTTAAAGCTCCACAAGAGGAATTTATCTTCAGAGAAAATGTGATTTGACCCATAACATGAATGACTCATCAGCAGGTGTGATTTTGTAGATCAGATTTATTATGCTGAAAGTATAACAAGGGAAGGACACAGAGCCTTTGGGACAGGCACACAGGTAGCTGCATCAGTGTTTCGGAAGCATGTCAGTGCAGCACAACACTCCCTGGACAGACCCCTCTCCCTCCATCCCTGAACCAGTTCCAATCCATCCTTGGAACTTGGCCCAGATGTCATTTCTTCATGAGGGGTCTTCCCTGATCCATCTGCCTCTCCTCTCCCCCTACACATACATACACTAGGTCTGACCTTCCTATAAAGGATCTTCTTATACACCAAAATTTTCCTTCATAGCACACACGTCATAGCATATAGACATGTTTATTTGTAAGGATATTGATTTAATGTCTTCTTCCTTTGCTAGACTATAAACTCCAGGATGACAAGAACCATGGCTATTTCAATCACCACTATAACCCTAATGCATAGCACAGTGCCTGACATTTAACAGGGCTCAAAAAATATTTATTGAACAATTGAAGAGAAAAAGAGAGGGAGGAAGGAAGCAGGATTTCCACTAACTAATCCCTAGGCAGAGAATTCCCTATTGAATGCAAAGGTATGCATTGTTCTGGGAAAAGGAGCCCTCATCTCCCAAAGGACTATGGCCTCCTAAAAGTTAAGCATCGTTGATTTACTAGTATCACATCAATTGAGATTATCTTAAGCAAGATGTAAAATTTAAAAAGTCTTTCATTAGTGGTCCTTAAAAGCAAAAAGAAGATGAAAAGAGAGAAAATAGTTTATAAGATACAGCATTAGAATTAAGGATCCTAGTTCCATGATGAATTCAGCCTTCCACAGCCCTGTCAGACATTAGAATTAATACTGTCAACAAGAGGGGGAAAAAAAATTTGAGTAGAGAATAGAGAATGGTCACCATTTTGAAATCCATAAATTTCTCTTTATAAGAGCAATAGGATGAAATCAGTTTATTTAGAATTCGGCCAACATAAACCACAGCATATTAATCCCAAATAATTTTGACAGTTTTGTCAAAATTGAACTGAACAGATAATTTTGCTGAAAAGAAAAAAAAATATTGTAAAAGAAAAAAATCCTTCAAAATGAAAATAAATTATAGTATACGAAACATTTGCAAAGTCCAAGTGTTTCAGCTTAGTTTAGAAAACATGAAAAATGTAGGGTCAGGGATGGTTTACCAGGACGAAGTATTACCACATTACGGTGGTAATGGGCAAAAGCACAAGTTCTGTCTGAGTCAAACAGATGTGGTTTCAAATCCTGGCTCTCTTTTTTGCCTGGTTATCCCGGACAATATTGTTCACTCCTTTTAAGCTCAGTTTCCTCATTCATATAGAGGGAACAACGTAAAAGTAAGTCAAGCCCTTCACTGCTGCCTGGCATATAGTGAGCACTCGAAAATGTAAGCTCTTACTCCTCCCCTTATTAAAGTATGGCCCATTATTATTAGCACTGTGATATATTATTAGGCTTCTCAGAGTTCTAGGCATGTGATACCTGTTCAGTCAATGTGAGCGCACATGACTGTCATTACCTCCTGTGACCAAAGGCAATGGGCTCATCTAGGAAAATACAGCCCTCTGTTTTCAGTCAACATCTGATCTTTTTTCCTCCTCAAGTAAATGCTGACCTCAGCCTTCCTGCAGTCCTTATTTGCTATTCAGGTCAATAAATCCTAACAGCGGCCACAAAACTACAGGTCAGTGTCTGCTTAATATCTTTCCTCTCTGGCTTTGATCACAAAGACAAAATGAAGACTCCAATTTCTGGTTTCCTCTTCATATGGAAAAACTTTCAGGGGTTCTGAAAGGTCTTCTGGCCCAAGTTCTTTGAGCAGCTCAAATACATCCTACCTTGGTGCTCACACATGGGCCATTTGCTGGGGATACAATGAAGAAACCAGCTCTCCCTCACTCTCTCCCTTTTAAACTCCAAACACTAGGTAAGACGGTAGGGATCATAAAGAGCCGCTCTTTCATGTTAAAAGAATTATTAATTCCAGTATTGTCACCAGATTTCCCCACTTCCTTGCAAAGCATTTATTTCTCTATTCTTCGTGCCCATTGAAAAGACTCTTTAAAAGCCTGAAGCCAGTAAAAAGGAAGCAGATTTTTACAGATACATCCTGTTGGCTGTTCTGGGCACATGGTCCTGCACTCCTGGCTCCATGCCTCTCCATCCTGTGCATGGGGGAGGAGAGAATCTGGGCAGCTCTGCATAGAAAGGCTGGGCTTCGTTTCTATCCAGCAACAAAGCCACATTGTATCCAATGTTTTCTCCACCCTGGCTTGCTGGGTCCTGGGTAATTCATCTAAAAGTTGCCAGGGTGGTTCCCCACACTGGCCTCTCTGTGGAAAGCACCTCACCAACCAGGAGAACTTTGACTCTGGATTCTAATTCTGGTTTCACATATGACCCAGCCAAGCAAGTTCAGCACTTCCTCTGGGCATGACTATATGAATAAGAAGGCAGTAACACGCTTTTGCTTCCCACCTCAAAAAAAAAAGATATGAAGAATCTTTACTTTGGTGCCGGTACTTTAAACTACAGACCAAAAAAAAAAAAAAAAAAAAATGCACTGAGCTCAGGCTACCACTTTGGTCTATATAGGTGGGCATAAGCTTAGCTCCTAACCCTTTTAGCCATTGACTCTCTCTACATTCTTGTTTCTAATCTTTAGAAATTGACTGTGTAGGGAAAAAAGAAACCTAACTCCATCACTCAAAAAACATCTCTGAGTGGGCACAGTCTCAGAAAATTAAGTCTCTTGGTGACCCACAGGAACCTGGAGATGCACAGGACCCTGGACTGGTTCTTCTTGTAACTTCCTCACCTGTTGCAGTGGTTCACAAAGTGTGGTCCCTGAACCCCAGCATTACCTGGGAACTTGTTAGAAATACAAATTTTCAACCCCCACCTGCACTCACTAGATCAGCTCTGTAAGTGATTCTATTCACGCTAAAGCTTGAGAACTACTGACCTAACATATACAACATATCATAGGCATGAAAAACTATTTGAGAAATAAGTGAATGATGAACAGTTGATGAATTTTGAGCTTTACTGAGCCACTGCTCAGTATAACCTGCTCCCAGGTAATGGTGAAAGACATTCCCCTTTGTTTGTGTCTGATGACTGCTGGGGCATAAAACTACAATGATTTGGCCTCTGCCTTTGCCTTCTAATTCACTATCCACACACTCTGAAGTTACAGCACACACCACAGAATACCTACCCTTGGTTGCCTGTGCCAGGCTCTCCCTGGCCTCCACAACTGTGGGCATGCAGGCTTCTAAGGCTAGAATCTTTCCTTTTGCTCTCTTTCCCATCCTCCTATCCCTCTTTTCACCCAGCTAAACCCTATATATACTTTTTCTTTCAGCCTAGGAAGTCACCTCCTCCAGGAAGCCATCCCCTTGGTAGGTATGAGTTCTCATAGCATCCAGTACATCCTTTGTCAGGAAGCACAACCTTCCCTCTCTCCATGCTTCTGTTGACTCGTTTTGCTCTGTGAGCTGGAGGACTCGTTTATCTCCTTCACGGCTGTATCTCCAGCACCTTGAACAGTGCCTGGTGTCATTATCTAATCAATCAATTGTCACTATAAACACAATCTATGCTCTTTTTTATAGTGGGTAATAAGTACCCGTTTTAATGTATTGTTGATTGATTTCATTGACGCCTGGACATGAATAATTGACCATGAATCTAGAAAAGAGGCCTTTGGATACAAGAATATAATTTCCTCAGCACTTTCTTCCTTAATGAAATTGCTAAACTCCAAAGCATTTTTTTAAAAGATATGTGCACTCCTAGCTAGGTGCAGTGGCTCACACCTGTAATTGCAGCAGTTTGGGAGGCAGAGACAAGAGGATTGCCTGGGTCCAAGGGTTCAAGACCAGCCTGAGCAACTTGGCAAGACCTCACCTCTACAATAAATCAAAAAAGTTAGTTGGGTATGGTGGTATGCACCAGATTCAAGCTGCTTAGAAGGCTAAGGCAGAAGGATCACCAGAGGCCAGCAGGCCAAGGCAGCCGTGGCCATGAGCATGCCACTGTACTCCAGCCTGGGTGACAGACTGAGATTCCTACTCAAAAAATATATATTCATATACACACTCCTGAATATTTTGTCCCAGCTGAACCACTGCCCCATCTGTGTATCAAATGGCATGGACAGTGCAGCATTCCGGCTGCTCCTTTGACTTGCCAAGTTGGGGCGGGGGGAGAGAGAGAGAGACCGAATCTTAGATTTCTACATAAACAGAGAACAATGTGTTGGAGTGTCCAGAAATGCAAAAGCCTCATTTCCTAGTTCTTATTTGCACATGCCCCATCAATTTTAATTTTTGCCAACTTGACTGAGAAATAGAGTCCAGGATGGCCATCAAAACAAGGACAGCTCTGAGTTCCAGCCTAAAGGCCTGATGCTGCTCCCAAAACAGCACAGAGGCCAGTGTGCTCTCTTTGAGAAGCCCACGCTGCTTCCAGAACACCAGCTGATTTCACAAGATGCCGTGCCTTCCCATGTGGTATCACTGTGTCATGATGCTGGCCTCATGATACATCAAAGTTCCAATTCATCTGTATGTGGCTTGATGGAAACCAGCCATACAGGGCTGCCTCTGAGGACACCCACCCAGGTCCTCTTGGCTCCAAGGAGTCACCCAGATGAATATTCTGATTTTTTTTTTAAGCTAATCTGAAACCACAGAGCTCAGAGCTGTTATCATGAGGGCCACTAGACCTTACTGGTGACATGGCAGAGGAAAAGGACTCCTTGGTCATTCCATATGGGACTTAAACACAGGAAACCTCATCCAGCCTCATAAGAACCTGTCAGGTGAAGATATTATCTCCATTTCATAATTTAAAAAGTGGAAATTCAGAGACATTAAATCTCTTGCCCATAGCCACTGTCACTTATTGCCCAACTTATTCCAGAAAGGATTTGAGTCAGTTTATTAAAAAAAAAAAAACATGCAGAATGAAATAAAGTGAAATTTTGTGAATGAGAGCAAAAAACAGGAAAAATAAAAATGAATCCAGGCTTGGGGCTCATTTGATGGAAATGGGTCACAAATGTGACTCCGAGGTATCTGATAACCACTGGTAAAGAGGAAAAAAACACAGCCCATGTCCCCAAGTTCTTATACTTTCTTCATAGAAGAGAAGCTTGGGTCTTCTTTGAGAACCTTTGACGCTTGGTTTGCATCCATTAGTAACTACCATTATTTTCTTCATCTAATGAGAAGGAAGTAGGGCAAGGGGAAGCCATAGCAAGAAGACACAAATGACTAAAAAGATATAAATACCACACAGAACTCAGAAGCCCCCTCCGCCTCCCAAGGATCTCCAAAGAAAGATACTCCTAACTGCAATGAATATCCCAATATTAACTTTGAATCATCATATCAAGGTCAAATTATGCTCATATTACTATTTAAAAAGGCTAAGAAGATTAGCATCAAAAATGTTAAAATTTTTCATACATGTCTTCTTTTCCTGCACCCTGAATTCTACTCCTAAGAACAAAACAAGACACATGAACTCCTTCTCTTCTCAACCTCTGCTCTGTGAAGCACATTGAGGATAAGTTCATTATTTTTCAAGTTCAGATCTAAACATTCATCTTATGGAATTAATTATCCTTTCTGCACCTTGCCCTTCAGTTCAATCTTATCAATTGAAATAATTTGTGAAGAGCATATTGTGGGAATTTTTAATTAATCCCAAAGTAGTGTTTGTTTTTGTTTTATTTTGTTTAAGGAAAAAGTATTAATTTCTGCAAAAGATAGGATGAAGTTCTTCCAGATGATTCTAGAAAAAAGTGACCATGTAAAATAAAATAAAACCACTTCTTCAAGTACGGGCACCAGAGGGCATAGGTCATTCTGAAGGCAAACCACCACACAATAGTTTTCTATTTCAGTACAACAAAATAATAATGAAACTAGCCTTGACTGAGCATTTGCTCTATGCCAGGCCTGGATAAGGACTTTACATGGAATGCCTGATGCAATCCTCACAACAAAAAACTGCTTTACATATGTAGTATCCATGGAGGGCCTTAGCAGGTAAACTCACCTGCCAAACAGCAATAGCTTATAAGTGGAGGAGCTCAGAAACCTGGTGGCAAAGCCTATTTGATACATATGCCACACTCATTTGGACCACTCTACCAGTCCCTTTCTAACAGTGACAGTTGTGTCAGCCTCCTTTCTAGTTTTCTTTGTTTTTTTGTGTGTTTTGTTTCTTTCCTTTTAAAAAAAAATTTAGTTTAAAAATGTGGGCTACAATTCAGGGTTAGGTACACAAACGTTGACTATGCAGGTACCCTTGTTGAGGAGGTGCGCCCCTCCCTCCCCTAGCAGTTTCCCTCAACTGCCAAACCCACCCCCACTTCCCTGGCAGTTTTCCACTACTGCCAATCCCTTTCTTAAAGTATTATGATAATTTTTCAAGGTACACTTATGAGTGAGAATATATGGTACCTCTGTTCTTTGTTTCTGTGATAGATCACTGAGTATGATCGACTCTAAATCATCCAAGTTGCTGCAAAGGCCATGCAGCTCTACTCACAATAGCAAAAACATGGAACCAACCAATCTTTCTAGTTTTCAAACAGGCCTTGCCCTGTCCAGCATGGGGCCTGCTGCTCCCCTGCCTGCTCCCCTGCCTGCAATGGGCCATTTCACCTCTTCCCAGAGAGCTCCCCATGAAGGCTTCTTCTGTCCATCTACCTCTAAGTCAGCCATTCCCTATCCCACCACCCTATTCCCTCCATCACTCTTCTCACAGTCAGAAATGGCCTTGTTTTTCATGACAGCTGTCCCTTCACATTGGCGTATGATTATCTGAAAGAAGAGCTTTGTCCCTCTTGCTCTGTCCTGAATGACCATGCCTACAACAGTACCTGGCACATAGCAGGTGTTCTGTTGAAAGTTGAAAAAGAAGGAATCAATGAAATAATAAACTCCTCTTCTGACAGCTCATGGCAGAAGTGGGATGTGGGAAAACCTGAGTGGACAATGATAGAATCTGGGAGCAGCCACAGCCACCCCTGCCAAATTCTCCAACATCCTGGTTACTGCACGGGTGACCAGGAATGAATCCCTTCACCTCTTGGTGCCTCAATTAGCACAACAGTAAAATGAGGAAAACACTAATCATGTGCCTCATTCTCATGGATGCAAAAGGGTTTTGCACTCATAAATAATGAAAATATAATGAAGTTATACCACACTGCCTCCTGCTTACTAAGAAGTAATCAAGAAGTCCCCTAAGCAGCTAAGAGAGATGCTACAAAATAATTAGTGTTTTACCTGCTACAATGACACTCATTCAAATCTGTGTTCATAAGCCTCATCTAATTGCAACTCAGAATGTAATTTTCTGAGGAGAAACACTGCAGGATTCTAGGATGTGCAATGCCTAAAATAAACTCAAAGCTAAATATATAAAATCAAATCAAAATGGCATTTAACCTTGAGCTAAGAAGCTTATGTAGCAAAGAATTAACCTTGCCCAAAGAGTCTGGCCTTAGTCTTGGCCTTGGCCTTTGCTTTTAGCTACAGGGAAACAACCTCTAGTCTCTGGAATGCTCTGCTTGACAAGAGTGTCTTTTTTGCCTGGAGGCTTTGGTCACCACAAAGTCTAACAATGGAGTCTAGTATGGGGCTTTGGACCATGCAGTAACATCTAGAGAAATTGGAGACCAAAGGCATCATCAGACCATTAGACTTCCAGAAGGGGCTGAATGCTAAAGGTCAGCCATGAAGGCAACATGCAATTGAGCCCCAAATAAAAACTCTGGACCAAAGGCTTAGGTGAAGTTCTCTAGTTAGCAGCAGCCAGAGGATATTGTCACACATAGTGGCCAAGAGGAGTCGACACCAGTCCATGATATCACAAGACAAGAATAGCAGAAGCTCCATTTTGCACACCACTGGACTCTGTCTAATATATCCCTTTTGATTTTAATCTGTGTCTTTTCTTAGAATAAATCATAATTATTTGATCAGTCCCTTCTAGAACATTCCTGACCCTAAGGGTTCTTTGGGAATCCCCTCTGAACCAGTGGCGTCAGAAGTGAGAGTAGTCCTGTGTGGACTGTGCTCTCTCTAACTTTGTCATTGGCAAACTGTACCGTTGACCCAATCTCTCTGTAGAAGCTAACCTATCTACAGTTTTTTTTGCATTTTTCTTCTTTAAAGGACAGTATGTTTCTCTCTTCAATATGAAAAATTAAACATAAGATTTTAGTCTTGAATAAAATGATGTTCCAAACATACTCATACCTTTCTGAGTATATTCTTACATTTCTTTTTGCTTTGCTTCCAAGAAAACTGGACTAACCAGGAACAACCCTTCAAAGCTAACATTCAGGCAACTAGAAAGCTATTTAATACCCTTGCCTTGGGTCACTTTGATGAATCACATAGGAAAAAATCTACTTGTAGGAGAGTTGAAAAAGAATAAATGAAATATTGAAGGGAAATGACCATAAAACTTTGGGTCCAGCCTGACAGACGGCTCAGAGCCAATGATAAAGCAAAAGGGTTGTGACTCCTTAGCACAAATGCTGAGTGGTGCCAGGGCAGAGGGCCAGTTGGCCTTGGCAAGATCACCCGTTAGAGGTCCAGTTGTTGCACCACCATGATAGGAGGCTAATTTGTGATCCTAAGACCAACTCAGAGAGGCCAAGGCAGAAACATCTGTGGATCAAAATATTACATAAGAAGATAACAAGGCAAAACACTAGCTGAGGGACAGAAGAGGAGCTGGGAGGTCCAAGAGACTTGCAAGTACACTGTGAGTAGGCAGACGTAGATGCTGGGGTTCAGGGGCATCACTTTGCTTGCCATAAGCATTCACAGTAGTAGACTCACACAGTAAGAAGTGCTTGCAGTTCTTGAAGTACTGGAAATGGGCTAGAGGCTCTGTTTACTCTGACTAGTCTATTCCATGAAAAGGCACACGCTGACTAAAAGTGTACAATTGAGTGTGGAGATAAAGATCTAAGATGGGCCCAGAATTGGAGGTAGCAAAAGTTACAAGTAGATTAGAGAGGTAGGCTAGGAAAAGTAGCCCTTCTAGGAGTGGTGATGTGTGAAATACAAAAAGGTAGAAAAAGAAAAGTCATTCTCCTTTTCCCAGGGAATTTAAAATCTAATGGCGAAGAAAGACAATAGCAGTGCAATAGAGCACATGTGTTAAATGATGATAAACACAATCAGAACAACTAAGCAACTAAAGAAAGAGTATTTACAGAGGCCTGGGGTGGAACTGGAGCTGTACCTTCAGCTTAAATCAATGAAGCAAGTGAGAACATCTCAGGAAGGCAGGAGAATGATATAGAACCAGAGGCAGAAATGTGCATTGTGTATTTAGACAAAGTGAAGGGGGAAAAGAGAGAGAAAAAGAAAGCTAATTAGCAGGTAAAATAATTTTGGACTTTTAAGATGACTTCTAAGGGCTGAAGTCTAATAGGTGATACAAACTCACTGTCTACTTACAGATTCAAGGTGATTACTCATCCTGAAAGTTGTCTGCCTAAGGAAAAACAAAGCAAGGCATATAACGTCACACTTGAAAATGAACATCTCATTCAAATTAGGACCCTAGTTTTAATGGCAGTTCTTGACAAGGCATTAAAAGATGTATACAAAAATGTTTGAAGCATGTTCTTCTTTAAAGTAAGGGAAATTGACTTGATTTTAATTGTAGAAAAGCAGTTAGCATTATATGATTTTTCTCAAACACAAACACACACATAAAGTCTGTACTCCTTGCCTGCCATCCCTCCTCTTGCTTTATGATCAGCGATTTGATTCCTTTGTAGAAACACACAAAGTGGGTCATTCAGGAAGTCTGTGATCTTCCCCTGGAAGGAAGCCACTGACAATCCCAGGACCCTAGTATATCCAACATCACTGTCCTGACAGAGTTCCAGTGTTGTCCTGCATTACCGCCCACCTCCTACCTCCCAGTACCTCAGCAGGAAAGGACACATCTGTGAATCCTCTGGCAACACTTCAATTCCTTACAGCTGTAAAAACCACTGCATAGAAAGAAAAGAACATTTCCTAGACTGGGAATCCCCAGGCACTTTCCCACACCGAACAAGTGAACAGAGTTTTCACTCTGGTGAATTATATCCCATCACAGAGAGTGAAGAGAGGAAAACAGTCCTGAGATGATTGTGGTGTGTAAATGTCTGGGGTTCACTGCACTTTACATGCATTTTTCTGACTCCTCTGAAAGGCGGTCCTGCCCTGACTTAAGAGTTCTGTTTTGCAGACAGGTTACTTACTTGCAGCTATTCTTCCAAGATGTGGATCTGAGCTAGAGAAAAAGCCGGTTGTTGGTGTTTTGTAGACACAGGGAATACAAGGTCTTTTCTTCCTCCAGTTTGGCCCCTACAGCCCCAGTCCATCTCCTGACCTCTCTCTGTGCCCCAGGCTGCCCAAGACTTAGTTCCTATCCTGTGAACTAAGTCAGCAGTGAGAAAGTGGGTTTGATATTGACTGTTGAAGATACCCTGGGAGCCTTTGGGGTGGGGATCTGCCTATTCCTCTTTGATTTCTCAGTTAACATCTGGGACATGAAGGGAGAAGCAACATGAGCCTGGGAAGGGAAATCAAGATGAGAAATGAGAAAAGAGGAACACACTCAACATTTTCTCCTCAGGGTAGCCTACATTTGAATCCAAATATAATCATAATGATTTCACGTTATTTTTTTCAGGTAGGTAGACAGTATACTGCCTCTGCAGCTACTGGGAATTCTCTGTAACACACCAAATGAAAGATAATGCAAAAACCTATTAAAAGGGATTATATAATTTAAGGAGACATCAATTAGCAAAAGTAAGACTTAAGATATGTTATAAGGCAGTTAAAATTTTTTCATAATTTTTAATTAAATTATTTTCCACCCAAACACAAATTCAATTAGTTAATTAAAGTAGATTATGCCAATTACAAATAATTCAATCATATATCACATTTTTATGTCAAATTAGCCAAGATGGATCAAACTGATTTGTGAATAATAATTTAGCAAAGCTTAAAAGGGTTTCAAAAGAGGGGGGGAAAGGATTGACTACTACGCAGTTATTTCTTATTCATTTACAAAATGAAATCTCTTACATTTTTTATTCATTTTCAAGTATTTCGATAATGGACAGTTTACTATTAAAAATGTTAAGTTGGGTAAAAGGTTAAAATAAAATGAAAATTATAAACCCTAGACATTTCAAAAGTAAACTCTAATTCAAAGAAATCAGAAGTATTATTTTGACCTTATAAGAAACACCATTTTATATTTATAATAGAATTTGCCCTATGAAGTGTTTTACATGATTAAGGAAACCCAAAATGGGTAACATTTCCTCAGAGAAAGAGTCCCTTAGCTCTCTCCCTTTTCTCTTTTACAAGCACAGTGGTACTTGGAAGTGTGTGTGTATGTTATGCTAATTTAGTCTTCGCCCTTAAAGGAAAAATTGTATTTCTTTGGAAAAGAAGAAAATAAAAGAAATCAAATTTCAATACAACGTATGTCTATGGCTATCCCTGATATTAAAGTAGCTCTATTTGGTCCTATTAGGTCTCATAAAAACATAAAAAATTAAAAAAAATGTATCACAGCCAGGGTCCTGACCACATTTTCAGGTTCATTTTAGAAATTCCTCCAAAGATATAAAATATACAGACAAAAATTTATGTGTGGAGAAATGTCATATACCTGCTGTTTTTTCTTTTTTTTCAGTATCACTTAAATGTACAGTGAACACTTGGTATTCTTATATGACAAAACAGTTTTTTAAGCAATTGCAATGTACTCTTCACTTACATTATTTCTTTGGGGGATACAAAAGACTGATGGTTCGTTTTGAAATTATTCAACATATTCATCAGTGAGAATTCATCTAATCAGTTCTCTGTGATGAGAGCAGGAGAAGATAGGGACCAATCAAAAAGGAAATGGGGACAGGGGCAAGTGGCTCATGCCTGTAATACTAGCATTCGGGGATGCTGAGGCGGGAGAATTGTTTGAGTTCAGGAGTAGGAGACCAGCCTGGGTACAACAGTGAGGCCTCTTCTCTACAAAAAAATTTTAAAAACTATTAGCTAGGTATGGTGGTGCACGCCTGTAGCCCCAGCTACTGTACCCAGCAGGTTGAGGCAGAATGATTATCTGAGCCCAGATGGTCAAGGCTGTGGTAAACCATAACCATGCCTCAAAAAAAAAGAAAATACTGAATTGACTTCCTAATTAAATAAAATGTATTTTATAACTCAGAATTCTAGAAGAAATTAGTAAATTAATAGCCATCTTTGATATTCCTTGTGGTCCTGTGATTTATCATATGAAATATACATTTAAAAAAATAAAAACAGCTGAGCAAAGGGCAAGATTCTCCACAAAAAGGAAAGGACATGGGACAACTTGCACCTTGTGCCAGGACTGTTCTTCTACTGTGTGCTAGCACAATACTGCCCAGTGACTTCAGTCCTCAGAGAAGCAATGCTGCCAGGTAGTTACTGTCCTACCAATTCTTTAAATAAGGAATCTGAAACTCAGCTAGCTACTGGGGTCACACTGCTAGACAGAGTTGGGACTGGGTTCAGCTTATTTTCACCCTTACTCAAGGCTCATTCTCAGCCCATAAAGTCTCAGAAAGCTTTATAATGTCTCCACAGAAACCTTGAGGCTAGATCCTCCTTGGCGATTCCCCGAGAAGAGAATTACCTTTCATGTTACACCTAATTTTTTTTCTCTCCTGCCACACATATGCTTGGGGGAAAAAAGGAAATATCCAACAAAACAAAACAAAACAAAAACCAGAATCCCTCCAATACTAGCCACCGTCATTTCAGAATGCATGAAGACACATTCTCCTGTTGGACAGTGAGATCATCGGCAGGGTACAGAGCAAGTAGACTTGTCCAGCTCTCCCTTCCGAGCCCCTCTGTCCTTTCCAGGAAAAAGTGGCTGGTGGTGGAAGGACACTCTACCACAACACCATGCACTGATGGGAAGAACACAAGCTCACTTCCCCGCCACAACCCATCCTCAGAACCTCAGTACACAAAGATCTTAAGAGCATTCTCATGAGCTGCCCAAACTCGGGGCATCAAACCTTTACACAAACTACCCCCACTGGGTGCTGTAGCTTCTGTAGCACTTTTAAAGAGAAGAAGGGGAGCATCTGTCTGTCTGCCTGGCTACCCAAGGATTCCGATTCTCTTTGATTACATATGTCAAAGTTGTTTTTCACGACTTCTGCCGAGACATTCATCGTATTTCTGCTGTAGTCCAGAATAATAACACTAAATAAATTGCCAAAGGCGAAAGAAATAGAAATTTAGAAAAAGGAACTAATCTCTGCAGGCCAGCTGTTCGATTTTTGTTTTCAACACATTCCTTTGAAATGGGACAAAAAAAAATTGGAGGTGTAAGCTGCTGGGCCCTGGGAGAAGCACAGCCTTTCCATTCCAAGTAGAGAAGGGCCCAACCCAAATTCACCATGAGGATAGGGGAGCTTCCAAAAGAGTCCTTACTCTTGTTCATCATTTAATTAATAGTGGAAGAAATGATTGCAGCCAATAATTATACAACACTCACAACATGAGGGCACTGTGTTAGCACACGCATTACTGTTTATAATCTCACTGCATATGAATGGCAACTCTTCAGGATAGGTTCTTTTATTATTCCCTCTTCACAGATAAGTAAGCTGAGGTTTAGAGAGCTTAAGTAAGTGTGCCAGGTGGTACAACTGGGCTAGATTTTGAGTCCTGGGATACCACAAAGCTCTTAATTGCTGTGTTCCTTCAAGTGAGGGTATTTAGATTCCAAATAAAGCCAGGTTTGTGTGTCCAGCTGCTGAACTCACTCCAAAGTCTTACGTTAAGATCCCTCAATTTCACTAGACAAGAGATCAGTCCAGGGGGTGGTACAGGGAGGAGAAAGAAGGGAACCCAGAGAATTCAGATTATAACAGGAAAATGGCTTGAAAGAGAGAAACCCGTGACTGGGAGCCAAATGGTTTGGCAGATGCAGCCATGTTCAGGGATTTGTGATGACAGGGACAGTCTTTTTCCACCCTACTCCGAACTGCCTTTATAGAACTTTATCTTTTATGTCCAAAGATCAAATAAAAAAAAAAAAAGATCGCATTTAATGAGAATGAGGGGAAATAAACTGGTGGCAATTAAAAAGTAAAAATAACCTCTCTGTGGCTTCAGACCACAGGAGTCTTCTAATTTTAAGAGGCACAGGCAAATCACTTAAACAAGGCCTTTTGGGCTATGCTCATCTCATGTTTCCTCCCACACCCATAGTGGTTAAAGTTATAGGCAGCCATAGTTCTTGAACCCATGGAAGGGTGTAGTAAACGCAAGTACAACTAGGCCAAACTCATCAACTCAGAAACTCAACCTCACAGCATGGAAGTCAAGTCCAAGTCTCCTTAGGAACCAGTTGCTTTGTGTGGAAGAGGGTTAAACAGAGTTAGAAAAGGTCAGGGAATCCTGATTCTTAATGAGAGTTCTTCCTTCCTCCACTCTCAAGTTTGTTTCTACCATACTCTGACTCTGGATATGAAGTCTCATAGTTGACTAAGATCCAAGGAATAGTCATTTAACCTTCCTATTCTCCACTTGTAGATTTGATTTGGACTAGACCATGAAAGAGACCTGAATTCTTTCTCAGGTAGAGTAACGGAGCTTGCTCAAGCACCCCAAAACAGCTAAAGTGACTTGAGATTCCACTTCAGCCACCTCTGCCCTATACTGCTATGGTTTAGGTCAGAATTTAGAAAGCTATCCTCAATCTCAGTGCCAGGCTAATACTTAGAAAAACCTGGGGTGTCACCAGCTTCCCAGTAATCCTGTAGACACACAAAAACATGGAATTGCCTAGAGAACATCACTCTGAAACACCTCCTGAAGTTTTCCAACTGGGAACATGATGTAGGGCTAACTCAAAATGAGATCTGCTGCAGAGGAGAAAGAAAGTAGAATGTTTGCGCTGACCCTTGGGCCTTTGTTATGTATACCAAGAGACTTGATATACTCTGTTCCAATGTCAAGACTATCCATGGTCTGTAACGTAAACCCATACCCTAGAACACTATACTTACCGGTAGAAAGTGGCATAGTCCACAGTCGAGTGGCAAGTCTGAAACTCCCAGGACTTGAGCTTCTGGCATTCTCGGTGGGCTCGGAGCTTTACCTTTACCGTCCCTTGACACAGTTCAGGCACTGGCTTTCTCTGGGGTCTGTTGCAGAACTCATTGGACTCCACCCTCCAAGATTCAGCAAAGTCATCCACATCAAACTTGAAGTTTCCATCTCCACCAATTAAGTCATCACGTTTATGTCCATTATAGTTGCCACAAAGACCACAGAGCTTGCCCTTGAGATGGGGGGCAGCCATGACTTCTACAAAACTGTCTCCATCCCAGGATATTTCCAACCCTAGAGGAGGGGGAGAGGAAAGAGGATCAACCATTCCTGAATCCATCAGTAGTCCCCAAAGTATACATTTTTACAATGTACATATGACTATCCTTCCAAAAGAAACACCAGGCAACTGTCCAAATTCTTGGTTATCTTTTAATTTTACCATACTGAGTATGTATAAAATTAAATGAATTACTTATTTGTTGGGGCTTATAATTATTAAACTGTATAAAGTTTATGTACCCTTGGCTTGACCTATAGATGACTTCTTCTTGACTATGCAACTCTAGGGTTTATAATTTTGCCTTTTCCTAAAGGAATTGTGATAGTCCAAATCATGGAATCATTTATCTAAGACTACAATAATGTGGAAATGGAAAGAAACAAACATGACAGTTTTCTAATGCAACTTTTACATCCAAAAATTCCCCTATAAAATTATTCCCCCAAAAGCCAAAGGAAATTTTCCAAATTATTTTCTGTAATGAGAGTATTAAAGGAATAAATACATAGCTTCTGAATACATCCTCTTCAAAGGACAACACTGACATAAATGAAAACATTTGCTCCCTCATTATATTATAGTCATTCCTGAGGCATGGACACAGTTTAATCCATGTTCCCTGGGGTTGCATTGTTGTGAAACCCTTCCAACCCTCATCCCTGGGGCCTCCATTCCTGGGTGGCTCATAAGCTTCCAGATTTTAGGAGACAGTGGAAGCTACCAGGCCACGGGCAAAAGCTCTTATTGTATATACATCAGCAGGCCAGTACTGTCTTATTCATCAAGAAAACTATCTTCGTTTTAGAAAGTAGAGAACATAAACTCCTCTTGGTTTGTCTGAAAACATGCATATTTCTCTGCTGGCTCATGACTTCCAGGAGTCACTCTAACCAATGACCCATCTAAATGGTGAGATTTCTATGTCACACATAGAACAGCCAAGATATGCCGTCACACAGCACAGATATATCTGACTAGGAGGTCAAGAAGAAATGCTCCCATGTCTACTCTGACACTGTATGTGAAGATACCATCCATGAGAAAAAGGAGAGACCTTTATGAAAAATCTTTTGAGGTTTTGTCTGAATATGAAATTGACATATGTCAGTAACATTAGAGTGATGTAAGTAAGGCCAGGAAGAAACACCCAGAGGTTAGACTCTAAAGCCAATAGACCAAAAGTTTGGATTCAGTCCAAGAGGAGAGAAGGCTAACAAAATAGCATTCCTACGAGTATACTGGTCACACAACTGCCACAAGAAAGATTTACTTCAGAGAGAGTTATTGGTAGGCTCCAGTGGTCTAAAACTGAACTTTTTCAGAAATAAATGAAAAGACCCATAAAGAAACCACTCTATGATAAACAAAAGGAATAGAAGCATTCTTAGTCCAAGGAAATCTGTAGAGAAGATCTTTTGGTTAGGAGAAGAGTCTGGATTCAGAAAAGAAATTAAATAGATAAAGTAGAAAGAAGGTCTTAGGAAAATCTCTTTGGGGAATAATTTGATAAAGAGGCGACAGAGACGGGACCAGGTAATGAGAGAAGGGACATACTACTAGAAAACCCCCACACTGGGCTGACCTTCCATGTGGATCTCTGTGAAAATCTGGTGTCAAATCTGACAACCATAACTATCATATAAAACAATTTATATTTCTTCATACTCTATCAGCGAACACATTGTTTGCACATAGTATGTACTCAAATAAATGAATTACCCTTGTCATGTTAATACACTGAATCTGTGAAGCCAAAGACATTGTGAATTTCATGTTAGTTAAGACACTGAATTAACCATTTTGAAAGAAGACAAGCACACTTGTAAGTTGATTTGTAATATACCCTCTAAGGTATTGAGGAAAATTGACCTTACAAGCCTGTAGCTGGGCAGCTGCCCAGCAAGAGAAATGAGGGGAGAAAATCAATTCCATACAAAGTTTAACTTTTACAGCATAATTCTGAAGATTTTCCATGTTTCAAAATTTTCCAAACTACAAATCTCTTTCCTAGACAGCAGGCAAATACTGTTCTTCCAAATGCCACAAATGGTTGAAAATTTACACCCAAGGGAGTTCCAATGTCATTACTACGGACAATGACATACTAAATCAGAGACTTTGGGCAGCTGAGTTCATGGGAATTCAACACAGAGTGCACAAGCCAATCACTGTGATCTTTCTTTACAGTGGACTGGAGATCCACACATGTCTTGAAAAATGCAGATCTGTGTTTTCAGTAAACTCTCCTCAAAACGTGTGACATCTCATTCATAAAGCATGGTCCCCAAAATAAGGGAATAATTTGTAATTTACTCTTCCTCCTTCTTCCTTCTCTATGCTATGATTACATCAAGAGAGTTTTCATGGACCAATGCTAGGCTTAATATTGTGGAGGGATGACTTATTCTATTACAGATGCCTTTGTCTTGCTGCATCATTTTTATATGTGCTTGCATGGATTTTTTTTACTTTCTAAATGAGTAAAATTCATACAAAGTAGATCACGGTAGTAATGTCCCCCCTCCCTGCCCCAAATGAATAAGTTGTAATTGAGGGAATTGCTCTTCCAAATGATATTTTAAATAGGCATCCCACGAGTTGAAAGCATCATGGAAGGGTCTGAGAGACTGAGGAGAGTCTTTTCTGCAGCTGGGATGAGTTTCCCAATTCTATGCATGGGAATTTGGGTAGAAAAAACTGGCAGAGTCAGAAGGCTAAAGCCAAAGCATATGTCTGTCCCATCTGGGGATGTGAGCAGCAGCCGCATTCCTTCCATTGCATGAAGGGCCTTCCAATTTTCCCTTCTCACCAGTGAACGTTTTACCAACTTTTTCTTTGCCCTTTCAAGGTGTGATCAGGCTCCAGAGGCCTAGCTGGGTTTTTTGCTGTTGTCGTTTGTGTAGTTCTTTTATTTTGTGGATGCTGTTGTTTTCTTTCATTTTGCTTTTTTGGTTGTTATTGTTGCTTTTGCTGTTGGTCACTTAAAGGAGAGAGAAGATGCAATATATATGGCTACACAGAAGTGATGTTTAAAAATGGATAGGCTGAGGTGAGCAGATTGCCTGAGCCTACGGGTTTGAGAACAGCCTGGGCAATTTGGTGAGACCTCATCTCTACAATAAATCAAAACATTTGCCAGGCATGGTAGTGTGCACCTGTAGTTCCAGCCACTTGTAAGGCTGAGGTGGAAGGATTGCCTGAGCCCAGCAGGTCGACGCTGTGGTGGCCATGAGCGTGTTACTGTACTCCAGCCTGGGTGACTGAGTGAGACTCGAACTCAAAAAAAAAAAAAAAAAAAAAAAAAAGGATAGTTTTTCTGTTCAGATTTTACACCAAAAAAGGGGAGAGGAGGTAGGATATACGTTCATCAAATATAAAACTCTACCAGAAATAAAATAAAAAGCCATGTTCTCCATATGTTAATGCTTTCAGGTGGATCTGATGTAACTCTTTCAGGTAGTCTTGATGAATTGAACAGATGGCAGAAAGGAAATATTTTAAAATTAGTTGCTAAGTGTCAAGAGTTGGGATGGGGTTATGTAGTATGGGACTGGGTGATGTTTTCTGAAGTTACCAATCCTTGTTCTATGCCACTTATTATTAAACCTAATTCCACCCAAACTACACAACCACCTGTGCTACCCTGCCAACTGATCCTGTCATGAACTGCTGAGTTCATAAACCACAGGGCCAAAGAACCATTTCTCCCCATCTCCCATCTTCCAGCAGCAGGCTTGATTTAAGCTGCTATTTGGAGGAAAGTATCCTTTGATCACATAAGCTTAAATTTTTAAAAAAATCTATAGAAGATGAACACTCAAAGGAAATACTGTGATATTTTAAATAGACAATCAATAGGTGGTAAAAAGAAAATATCCCTAAGGGGTAGTTCAAACTGAGATGGCTAGACCAAGGTGGAAGACACTATTGTCTGGAAATAGAATTGTTTCATTCAGAGGATAAGTGTAAAACAAGTTTAGTGCCCAGAGGAATACAGTTCTTCCCTAGGAAGCAGAGAGCTTGTACGATTCGTGTGCTACAGGAAATTGTTCAGCCAGGTATTAAGAGTGCCGTGAAATTTACTTGCCTCATGGACAAAGAGATGGAAAAATAAAATAAATTGTACCACTGAGTTCAAGGCCTAGAACAGTAAAATTCACTAATCTAATTGTGGCATTTATGATCTATTATTAGCTTCTTAGCAGCCTCATCTTTTTGCTCATTTTTATAACATGGAATCTTAATAAAGAGTACATTTATTCCATAAGGTTTTGTCAGCTGTGACTGGAACAGTATCAAATCTCCTGTTAGTAATCTTCAAGTGCCCAGGATTCCTTTGAGAACCAGGCAGTGGTTGACTAATAATTTCCATATCAGTAGAATACATTGTGTTCAGCTGGCTTACAGACAGACAGGCAAGGTGCTTCTCATTAGGGCTGTGTAATAATGACTCGTCTTGCACACACTTTACAGGGAACCAAAATATGTCGCCTCCTTTGAAGGGATGACCTGGGGCCTACATTTGCAGAATGGCATGTCTTTTGGATATAAGAACAGGTGTCTGAATGTTCTGAGCAGGACTAATCCCTCTAAACTTGAACAAGTAGACCTCTTACATCTGTGAAGTGAAGAATGGGAATCTTTTCCCCTTTTTAGAATGTCCCAATTCATTAATACTTGACATTCCATCACTGAAACCATGTTATATTCTCTAACTAAAATCTCTCTGAGCTTCTACTTGGCTTCCTGCCTTTGTTTGGCATTCCATAGTTTCAAATAAATTTATCAAAATACATTTTGGTTTGAATTGAAACAGTCACCAGGGTTCTGAAGGTTCAGTAGAAACAGTCTCTACAGTCCCTTAAAAGTGCCTGCTTTATCAAACGTTTCATTATCTGAATACAGGGAACTCAACTGGTGCTTTTACACTGCTAAATTCTCATCAAAGCAAAAGTTAAAAATACACCAATTTCCTGAAAAAAACCATGCTTTAAAAAATAAAATATGCCAGAAGAAAGATAGTGTAATATCCAACTGACAAACAATATCTATTAACCAAACATAGCATGGAAAGAACCATATATGACACAGTAAAACATAAATGCGCTCAATTCATTCTCTGAGGCTGATATTCAAGAACTAAGTTTTGTTTCTAAAATGCCTTTCTTAGGTAGCATCTGACAGATAAGAATTCGAGCCTCATGAACCACTGGCAGCCAGGAGTCATTTGGCCTAGGAGGAATATTTGGCCCACGGAGTGGAAATGCAGGGTCCAGTGAGCCTACAGCAACATGGGATGCTGAGAGCAGGCCTCAGCAGCTAAACCACACGTGGTAGCCTCAATCTCCTTGGCATAGGATAACCGGGTAGGATGAGGCTACCCCTGGTGCATACCAGTAGTCTGCAAGAACAAGCTCTTCTGCTATGGATATCACTGGTACTAAACTGTTGACTTTTGAGTACAACCCCGCCCCACTTCTTGGACAGATGCTAACACAAAAACACTCTTTCTCCCAGATGTGAAACTGCATATAACTGGCTGAGCAGGGAGAGACTCCGACAATTCCAAGCTGGACATCATCGGCCTAAAATGGCAGCACAACCTGGGAGAGGGGTTATTTGGAGAGTACAACTGCAATTTTTAGCAGGAGGACGGAAACGTTCGGGATGTGGGAAGATTGCACAACTGGTGGGACTAGCATTCACATCGCAAGGCTCCACGTGGTGCACATGTCTCCAGCTATGCTGTGGCATCTCCCGGATGTGCTTCCCCTGTGGACGAGGATGAGGTCAGGCCCGCAGTTGCAGCAAGACTGCTCTGCCTCGAGCATTTCCTACCCGGAGAAGGCGGCAGAACCACATCCCCTGAGCATTCTAACCAAGTGGTGCTGCCAAGTGGGTTGAATAGGCGGAGGGGAGCGCAAGAGGGAGGCCACAGATGCCCCACCTGCTTTGGTGGTCACTTTCAAGAGGTAGCCATCCAGGTCCACGTGGAAGTGCGGTGCGCGGCAGGGGAGCGCGATGCGCGTGCCATTCCAGCGCACAGCGAGGTGCTGCTGCAGGCTCACCCTGCTCGCGCCCAGCACCAGCTCCACGGACTTGGTCCACGAGAAGGAGCGGGTCCGGCGGGCGTCGTTCTTCACCAGCACCTGGAAGGGCGAGGCAGGGGAGGAGCAGTCTTTCGTCAAAACGTACTGACACGTCCCCTGAAAGTTAAATGTGCGTCCGTCAAAAGTGTTGTAGTGGGGATCTCCGAATACCGTGCAGACGCCGGGCTCTGCGGATGAGTGAGAGACAAAAGCAGGTCACAAACCTCGCCAAAGACTCAGAGAAACCAGGGGTCCCTGCGATACACCTGGAGGGGGCACCTGCCGGGTAAGGGCCTTAGCAGAAATGCAATCAGGGAAACTAACTTAAAATTTTTTTTTTTTGAAAAAGAAGTTCATTCGTTTTTCGAGCTTTCCGCCAAACCTCACAGAATACTCACATAACACTTCTGATGCTTTTGTAAGTAAAAGGTATTTGTAACACCTCTGATTTGTCAAAGCATCTCTGTTTTGTAGCCATGGTGTGCTTCTGTGGTCTTAATATAAGAAATGAAGAAACTAAACTAAAAAAACTAAAAACTGGCCTTACTTCATAACTCACATAAACAAGAACAAAATAAGTATGTAAATAAATAAATAGCAGCAACATAAGTAACGACACACCAAAACGTTATTATAATTTCCATTTAACTAATTCAAAAATTTTCAGAAGATAATATGTAAAATGTTTCTCACGGTCTTAAAGAAAATCATGATATTCAGTACTCATATATTGATGTAACAAATAAATATAATTGCCAAAAGTACATGTTTAATAGTATCAGGAACCAAACTACTGATGATATTTACAGATCATCTTTGTAAATTTTCTGGAAACCCCTATATTTTGATGTATGTATCAAAATCTAAAATTGGATGAAAAATCACAACACTTATTTCGTACATTTAAGAAATTTCAATAGATTCAGCATTCCAAAATACCATTAGTTCAAATATTTATGAGAGCAAGATAACATTTTATACTTTGGGACATCTCAAGACTTTTATAGAAAATTAAATATTGTTCCATTTTTGAAACAAAATTGGCATTGGTTTGTTCTGAATGTAAATATATCTTATCTGTTTTCAAGGAGACACAAAAAAACAGAAAATGAGAGTTCATTTAGAGACTTTAGCACAAATGATGAAAGAGTTATAATAAAAAGAACAATTTCCAGTCAACACCAGAGTAATAGCCAGGTCAGGAATAATAATCAGAATAAAAACATTAGATAAAGACTACAAGAATGTCATATAAGTAATTGCTCTGAATATCTAAGGGAAGGATTGAGTCAAGACAGAGGAAGGATGTGCCAACTGATCAGATAGGACCAATAGGATCCAATGCAAACATTTGCTTTTAATTTCTAGAGTGTTTGGAGACTAATGTTGCTTTGTTATGATACATTATGTCATTTCATATGTCACTCTGATATGACTCCATACAAATCACACATATTTGGAATTTGATAAATTAATTTCTTGTTTTAAATTAGTTTTCCTTGTCGATACTTGATAGAGACTCACAAAAAAAGAGTTTTGGATATGTAAGAGAATTTCAATGAAAAATACTTTAAAGAATATATAAAAGGCACTACTCAGGGGCAGAGGATGTAGGTGGGAGAGAGAAGTTTTGAAAGTTCAGCAGTAAGGTTTGAATTCACTCTTCATTTCCATTCCTTTCTTATTCTTTTCTTGGTTGCTTATCCTTGTGACCCCAATTTTACCATGTATGCTGCTTTACATTGTACACTGCCCCCACCGTCCTAATTGTATATCTCCCCAATTAGCGCTGCTACCGGTCTAACCTCTTCATAGGGCATTTTCCAGTCCTTTCCTCCGTGTGATTACTTTCAAAATTGTCTTATCACACATTCCCTTCAGCATTCAGACAAATGGAATTTCTCCCCGGCCATAAAAAAAATATATGTTGATTTTTTTTGGTTGACAGAGAACAAGACAACTCTTGGGACACCACAAGTGGCATCAGGAGAATCATAGAACAGAGTTAATACCACAATATACCATGTGCCACAAAAGGGGTAACTATTAGCCTGACCACCAGGTGCACTAAATAAGGGCATTTTCAGGTTCTTAGCTCTACCTATTCCGCAAGAAAGCCCAGAAACCAATCAAACCTTTTGAGATTGTAACAGATGAACCCCACTTGGCTTGGAAAGGCCAAGGCACTATTGGAGTTGAAAGTATTCTCCTGAGGAAGTCCTCTCTAAGCAGGGACAGGAAATGCCCACACCTGCTGCCCACATGCTGCTGTAGCAAGCTTCTCCCTATGCCAGGGACAACCCACAGCTTCTCCTGATGGCCCAACAACAATTACATCAAAATTATCATTAATCAGAGAAATAATAGCTAACATTTGGTGAGAACTCACTACATGTCCCAACACTCTTCTACATCCTGCTGACCATGGGTACATCATCAGAGAATTGATATTTAGATTGTCTCCTAATATTAAACAGTAAGACACTTCACAGGCGATCCATAAAATTAACTATGAACTAGTCATTTTAAAAGTTTGTGAAAAATGTTCACAAACATGAGGAAACCCTCATGCCACGTTAGTAAAAAATTAAGTGAAAAATTGGAAACAAAATTCTGTGTACAAGATAATCTTAACTATGTTAAAATAAATACACACACACGCGCACCCCTCCAAAACTGTAAACAGTTATTGGTGGCAGAATTATATCTTTTTTTTTTCTTTCTTATGCTTTTCTGTTTTTGATTTATTTTGTTTTGTTTTTATGAGTCAAACCGTGGGTACTCATAGATAAGGCCAATTATGTCACAAAGCAAGTCCTCAAAGAAGCAACAGAAAATCTGCTGCCTAGAGTGGCCCCGGGGAAGACTGAGTTTGCTCATAGCTGGGTGGGAAGAAATGAGGGACGTCCAGGGAGACCCTGGGCAAGGGAAGTCATGTGTGAAGAGGGCTGTCAGGAAAGATATTTTTCAAGAGGCCCTAACTTATGGAAAGGAAGGGTTTGGAAGTCAGAATGATTTTTTTTTGTATGACAGCAACATAGAAGAGGCCAATAAAATTTCATGACTGTGAAGATGCCTGAGAATTATGTGCTGCATTTGGGGACATTTGTATCATGAGCTAAAATAATTTTGAAACCTTGGCCCTTTTTCCTGGCACCTCAAGGTCCCTATGCCAGATCCTGCAGGAGCAGTGAACACGTGCGTTGGAGAATGTTTGAAAGTGAAATCTCAGGGTTACAAAAATCTGCCTGGCTGAAAAGGAAAGGGGCTAGAGAACACTTAGGGGACAAAAATGAACACTGTATCCTTGTATAATTTTTTTCCAGTAAACCCAGTGGAACAAGCTCCAGTCCAAGATGTCCAGATGTCCGGTCACACTCTTCTGGAAAGCTTGGCGCAACAGTTAGGGGATGGGAAGGAGGCTCTATAGAAACAGACCATCCTAAAACTAACTTTGTTTGAATATGTATAAATCAAAGGATGGGGAGAAAAATTCCAGTTTATCACTGATGGCACATTTTTTTCATAGTTTTGTAGGTCAAACCATTAGATCTCATTTGGGGAGGGGAGGGTTTGTTTATAATATATATGCATAAGAATCCTTAGGGAAAGAGGGGAAAAGATCAGAAGTGTATAAACCTAAACATTAAGAGTGTGGTTTTGTTTCTCTTAGGCAATGGAATTGTGTGTCACATTTCTTTTCCTCTTTCTTGTGTTTGTGTATCTACATTATTACTTACACTTTAATGTCATTATTCACAATGACTATGTGTACTTTTGGAATAAGAATACTTACTTTAAATGGTTAAAAATACTAGATTAAGACATATCACTTTGATGTCCCATACTTTAATAAGATAGCTATGAGATCTGAGTCGCACTGTACCAAAAATCATAGCACCAGTGCTTTTCTCCTATGTCAGGTATATTAAGTTATGCCATGGTTATATTTATTCTAATGAAATGCCTTTCTTCTGAGAGCAGTAATGATTATCAAAACATCTGTCAAAAAAAATTAAGAGAAAATTATACAATCCCAGACTATGAAGAAGAAAATTAGAGAAACTGAGTAGACTCTAAGTCTCCTCCCAAAACACAATCAAACAAAAAACAGAAAAGCATAAAGAAGGAAAAGAAATATCATTCCTAGTTCTGTCACTAAGAAATAGCCAGTTTATAATTTTGTGTGTGAGAGAGTATATTCGTTTGAACACCATTAAGATAATCCTGCACATGAAATTGTATATTCTATTTCATACTTAGCAAGGTATAAGATTTCCCCAATGATCAAAAAGTGTTTTATCTTAAAAACAGAGGATGAAACTTCTGTCCTTAGTCCATTACTGCCACAAAGAGAACTCATCATACCACACCACTACACAGACCACATTTCCAGAGTATGTTCTACCCATGAGGAAGCCTATCAAATTGTAAAAGTCACAGCTTTAAACTTAGCACAAACTGCAAGGAAATGGCCCCCAGGGAACTCTGGGGTCACTGGGTCATGCAGGAGCTCCTGGGAAACCCAGGAAGGTAAGTCATGATGGTGCCAAGTTTGGGTCAAGAATCAGGAAAGGGTGGGATTAGACACATTCCCCGTGAGACAAGCCCTTATGCTGTTCATCTAGGCTCTGCTTGCACAATGGTGGAAGCTTCCAAAGAGGCTGTGGAGAGACTCCTCAGAATTGAATTTCTCCTAGGAGCTCCCACCCAGCCTTGCATAGAGTATCACTGACAGCTGTTGGCCCACAAGGGACCTGAGGGCTGACAGATGCTCCACCAGGTGGCACCTGGATACCTATAAAACTTCACAACTTTGACCTTTTACGTGGAAAAATTAATCTCGTGTGTATGGAGATAGGACTGGGGAAGGGAGCAGTGGGTGGATCTCTTTCTACCAAACCACAACCTATCAGAAATAGTAACCAATCTGCATGTGAAAAGCTGATTTGAAAAAGGGTTATGTAAGTATACTGTTAAGGGTATGAATTTGCTCTCATATATGTTCCAAAATTCCATATACTTACCAACTTAAAACAAAGGAGCAAACAAAGGAAGCAGAATTTAGTTTCAAGATCTAATCTAAAATAATCCAACGCAAAGCCACAGCTGCCATCCAGGGCCTCCCCCATGAAGCCCAGTGCCCGCCCACCTCTCACCTGGGCCCCCGTGGCTGCCTGAGCTAGCTAACACTTCCCCACAGTTCACGGCACAGGCATCCTTCAGTTCCAGTCCAGATACCAACTCCTCACAGCAACATCCCTGATTCCTCAGCCAGAGTCATTTCTTTCTTCTAAATTCCAAAAGCAAAATTACCACATGGAGAGCTAGGACAGTCTTAATTTCAAATACTCTATCTTGTAGTCACACTATGTTTTTCCCTTTGCAGGTCAAAAATACGATGTAGAAACCCATATCCTGTGTATGATGAATCACTTTCTCTCCTAGTTTAGAGTTATAACATCCTTAACTCCTAAATCAGGACTTGAACTCTGTATACGTAAACTTTATGTATACTTCTCAGTGCCTGCACTCTTCCTCATACATAGGAGGGTTTAATACAGTCATGTGCCATATTTTGGTCAACAACAGACCACATATACAATGGTGGTCCCATAAAATAATAATACCACCGTTTTACTGTACCTTTTCTATACTTAGCTAGGTTTAGATATGCAAATATTTACCACTGTGTTACAACTACCAACAGTATTCAGTCCAATAACATGCTATACAGGTTTGTTGCCTAGGAGAAATAGGTTATAGCACATAGATAGCCTCAGGGTGCAGTAGGCTACACAATCTAAGTTTGTGTAAGTACCCTCTATGATATTCACACAATGGCAAAATCCAGTGCACTTCTCAGAATGTAAACCCTTCATTAGGTGATGCAGGCCTGTATATGATAGGGGACTCCCCAAAACCAGAGTTTATTCATTAAAAATTGTGTGTTTATTCTTTTTTTTAATTTGGAGTGAGTGGTTATTTGCACAATCACGACATGCAATAAACCCAGAGAGGAGCCTGAGCCCCCCTAAAATTTTATATTTATTCTTTTTTTTTTTTTTTTTGAGTTGGAGTCTTACTCTGTCACCCAGACTGGAGTGCAGTAGTCACTCCCGGCCACTGCAGCCTCGACCTGCTGGGCTCCGGCGATCCTTCCGCCTCAGCCTTCCAAGTAGCTGGAATTACAGGCGTGCGCTACCACGCCCGGCTGATTTTTTGATTTATTGTAGAGATGAGGTCTCGCTGCCCAGGTGGGTCTTGAACCCGTGGGCTCAGGCAATCCACTCACCTCAGCCTTCCAAAGGCGGGGGATTACAGGCGGAGCCACCGAGCCCGGCTATATTTATTCTTACATGTTTAAACTTTAGTCACCTTTAAAGTACTCTCCATTTGAGGCAATATACCTGTTGAGATGCTTTTTCCACTTCTCAAAACAATTTTTGAACTCATCAACTTTAATGCCTTTTAGTGCTTCTGCCGTTTGTTGTTGCTGCTGTTGTTGTTTCACCTCTCCCCCCACTGGCAAAACGTTTCTCTTTGAGAACATTTTTCATCCAGGAAAGAAACCAAAAAAAGTCGCTCGGGGTGAGATCCAGTGAATAGGGAGGGTAGGGCACAGGGGTCATGCTGTTTTTGGTTAAAAACTGCTAAACTCTCAGCACAGTATGGGCAGGTTGTTTGTGTAAATCATCCATCATAAAATGGGCAAATGTGTTGAAAGAATCTCAAAAAAAAAAAAAAAAATTCACTGAAGCCAAACACAGCCTCTAAAGGTAACACAGGCTGGTACATTGATACCAATGGGTTCCTAGAACACTTACCTAGCAGGGAAAACCTGTACTACAAGGGATCTTCTCTCCAAAAAAATAACAATTCTGGATTTTTTTTAGGGTCCCCCTCACGTATATAATAAACGGATTTATCTATCACAGCAATACCTGGTGTAATACATCAATCGTACTTGTTGAACGAATGATTAATTAAAGAATATATTTTGGTGGAAAAAAATTAATTAACAATACTAAACTTACTAAAATAGTTAAGTATAATGACATGTACAGCAGCTAACCAAAAGAATTTTACATAACCAATTAAAAGAATAATTAATGAATGCTCTCAGAACAAAGACTATTTGGGGGAAAAAGTTTGTAAACTTAGGATCATTATGGGGAACTATGTCTGGTGCCAAGAAAGCAAGCTGAAAAATTCACAACCAAAAAAGATACTCATCTGGGGAGGAATTTTCTTTCCCTCTCTGGAAGTCCAATTTCTTCATCTGAACAGAGGTAACCTACCCCACCAAACATTATTGTCAAAATAAAAAAGCGACGTCAGAATCAGAACATGAAAAAAGAACTTAGTTCTAATTCATAATATGATCAAGTATGGTAGACAGAATAATGATCTCCCAAAGATACTCATGCCCTAATGCCCAGAACCTGTGAATATATTATTTACATGGAAAAGGGGATTAAGCTTGCAAGTGAAATTAAGATTGGTAATCAGCTGACCTTGAGATGGGGATCTGAGAGGAGTAAATGTGATCACAAGGGTCCTTAGTGAAAGAGGCAGGCAGGCTCATGGGTATCACAGTGGAACGACATGAGAAGGACCCAACCTGCCAATGATGGCTTTGAAGATGGAGGAAGGAGCCTCTAGAAGCTGGAAAAAGCAAGAAAATGAATTCTCCCCTAGGGCACCCAGAAGAAATGTAGCCCTACTGATACCTTAAATTTAGCCCACTGAGACCCATGTTAGACTTCTGACCTCTAGAACTGTAAGATAGTGTTTGTGCTGTTTGAACCACTAAGTTTGTGGTCATTTGTTACAGCAGACATAGGAAACGGATACATTTAAAAACAGCCAAAGTGAGTAACATAAAGCAACTAGTTTATGTCAAATACCCTGCCAGATGCTTTCTGTATTTTTAATATCCCCTTTTATCTGCATTATGTTTCTGCACATCATATATTATTACCTTAATTTCTTAGCAGTGAGTTGGAGAGGTTGCCCTGCTCCCTGCAGTCACTTAGCCAACAGCAGTAAAGACAGAGTCCAACTCAGTTTCTGCAGCTTTTTATTCATGTCTTCCAGAGCACCGTCCAGAATGCTAAAAACTCACCAAGTGTTAATGCACACTTAATACAGAAGACGTATTTTTGCCACTTTCACCAAATCCTGGCCTTAAAATGCCTCTTCCTCTCTTTAAACCAGAAGTTTTTATTTATCAATTAAGAGAGCTGTGTGTCTGAGCTAAGGAGATGGGTTTTACATCTCCAACCTAACCTGGCTTCCAGCTTTAAAGCCACCTAAGTGCTTTGCAAACATTAAGCTTATTGCTTTGAAGAGAGTTTTGTGTTTGAATCCCAATCTTGCCATTTAATGACTATAAAAGCATGCGCAAACTGCCTATATAACCTCAGTTTGTTCCCCTAAGAACAACTACCTTACCAGGGTGGCTATAAAGATAAAGATAGCATCACAAAGGTGGCAAGAATGTAAGAGATGCCCAGAGTAGCCATGATTAGTTTTATCATTATAAATGCCAGGCAAATCCATCAGATAGTTATCTACTGCTAGCTAAAATAGGGCTGAATAAGATCATAACAGAAATACGTCATGCAGATTCGTTGTAAAGAGAATGTGAATTGAGCTGGTCTATATAAAAGACATATAAAATGTAGACGTGGGGCCAGAATGGAGTAAACCTTCTAGACCAAAAGAAGATTGTTAATAAAATCATAGGCATGGGAAAGAAGGCAGCATATGTGAGATGAAGCCAGTCTGAACAGAGTGGGGAGCTGCTCTGGGAGACGGGAGACACCCAAGTTGTCTAGATAAATTGCCCTGGGATTTATTGCCAGCCTGAGAAGTTTAAATGTATTCCAAAGAACCAGCATTTCTTAGTGTGTTTCCTATGCAACATCAATCCTGCCTGTTGCTCTGCCAAAATAAGTAGAAATTTTTAAAAGCTCGGCAGTTCAAATTAGTTTGGGAGGTGCTCTGTACTCCATCACCCTCCTGAAAGTTCACCATGCACATTGGCACAAAAAGGGCCCTGAGAATTCTGCAGGAAGGAAACATATTTAAGTTTACTTAAAGACCCAGCATTTCCTTCATGTATTTAATCATAGATCCTTGTTTTGAAAATATTACTCATTACTATCCCTCAGCACTAGTGTTTTATAAAACAAACTTTGGGAAACTGCAAGAGACCAGTGAAGGAAGCTGGGATAGGTCCTCGGGAAAGCCAAGTTTGGGTTTTGGCAGGGTCTGCAAAGAGGGCTGAAGGACAAGAGACAGAGGTTAGTTGCGGGCACTAGGATGAGGGTCTGGCTGCCGTGGGAATGGGAAGGAAATTATTTATTAGAAAAACAACACAAAGAGACAGTCAACCAGACTTGATGACTGATTAGCAACATGGGAGAGAAATGCCAAAAGTATGAGAAATAACATTAGGCCCCGAAACCTGCACAGCTGGGATAATGGGGGCGCCAGAATTCAGTCAACAAATAGGGATTGGAAACAGCCATAAGCCCCTTCATCCAATTCCCAGCTCAGATAATTTGTGAACCAAAGGTAGCAACTGTTAAAAAAAATTCAAATGCAAAACTTTGAAAGAAGAATGTGCTCTCCAAAAAGCTGAGATCTACCATGTTAGCATCTTGTCAAGGAGTGATATATTAAGAACCTGGAAGTTTGAACAAACTTGAAACCAGAATGAGAAAATAACTACAGAAGGGTACCATGAGGGTGGAGCTGTGAGTTTACAGGATGGAAAGGCAAAAAGTAGATGAGAGCAGGTATCTGAAGAGAGAACTGGAAAGGGAGGGCAAAGGGTTCGAGCAATGACTAAGGGCAGAGAGTACTAATGCAAAAGGGATCTGCTGTGATAAGGAGGAAGAATGAAAGCATTCATAAATACGAATTTCACATCAGAGGAACATATGTAGCACAGCTAATGAGTCATTTCTCCATACTCTCAGCAAAGGCTAAAACTAAATTATTGTAACCCAAAAGACTAAAGAGGTTAAGGTGACCTCATCAATGTAGATATGTTTTTAAAAGATGAATAAATACAACTGCTCTTAAACAGATGCCTCTAATCATGTATAAAAGAAATAAATTGTCAAACCGCATATCTATTTGGAGGCAAACCTCCAAAATGAATAAAAACATAGTAAATAGAGATCATATAAGGGGGAATCCCCAAAAAAAACAAAATTTTTTTTTGGAGAGTGGGCCCCCTTGTAGCACAGGCTTTCCCCCACCAGTCAAATGTTCTAGAAACCCATCAGCATCAGTGTACCTGCTAGCGTTGTTATGATAGGCTGCATCCAGCTTCGGTGAATTTTTTTGGAGATTCTTTCAATACGTTTACCGATTTCATGATGGGTGATTTGCATGAACAATCTGCCCACAGTGCACCGAGTGTTCAGCAGTTTTGTATCAAAAACAGCATGATCCCTGTGCTTCACTTTCCCTAGTCACCTGATCTCACCCCAAGCAACTGTTTTTTTGTTTGTTTGTTTCCCTGATGAAAAAAGTCCTTAAAGGGAAACATTTTGCTGATGTGGAAGAGCTGAAACAAAAAAAGGCAGGAGCAGTAAGAGGCATCAAAATTGACAAACTTAAAAACTGTTTTGAATAGCGGAAAAAGTATCTCAATAGGTGTAATGCATCAAATGGAGAACAACTGAAGGTGACTAAAGTTTAAACGTGTAAGAACAAATATACATTTTTAAATAAATAATTCCGGGGTCTTCTGGGTCCCTGCTTATAGAAAAGTATTTAAAAGTTTGAGCTTTGGAGTCTCATGGACCACTCTATCCACTGAGCTCACACTATTTAACTTCTCTCAAGCTCAGATCCTTCATGTGTAAAATGAGGATAGCAATAGCTTCTACTTCATGAGATCCTTATAAGGATTAAATGGCAAAATGCATGGAAAGCATGTATTACAATGCTTGACTGACAAAGACTAATGTTCAATAATGCACTGCTAGTAATAGGAGCAATTGTAGAAGTATTTCAATCATAGGAGATGTGACCTCCAGAGAGGAGTACACCTGCCTCAGCTCTACATAAAGGAATGTGTAACTTACACACTCGTTATTCAGTATTTTCCACAAAGTATATTTTTTGTGGTTTCACAGCTTGGGGTTTGTAGTGTTCATTTGTTTTGTCATTCAGCTGTATTTTAGGGGTATAATTACTACTGAGTTATGGTCAAAAGTACCCTCAGTCAAAACTGGAGACTTAAATCTTTCCTGAGACTCAAGATGGCAGCCTTGGCTAAAATGTACCAGATGTCTAATAATGAATTCAAATACTTTTTTCTATTTAAATAGATTCGTTCAAAATTAGAGAAGAAACTAGCTCTTAACTGAATGATGTAATAATATATAATCTATATTAAAAATAACTTTCCCAAGCAAAAACCAGGGAAGTCTTTACAATAAATACTGAATTAGAAGACTTAAATAATGCAAGTCCTCATCCCAGCTCTTCCAGTTAGTGCTACTGTGAGCCTCAGTTTCCTCACCTGTGCAGTGAAAGGGCTAACCTCTTACTGAGGTCCCTTCATTTATGCAATCCTCTCATGCTTAAATGGTGATGAGCTCCAGAGGCAGAGCAACTCTGCTCTTTTTCATTTCTAGTAGAAATTATACAAGGAAATATTTCAAGTTTGAAGCTATATATATTTTTTAATATTGTAAGTAAGAAAATTTGGGGAGATCTTAACTTGCCCTGGCAACCCTGAAGAAAACTAAAAAAAAAAAAAAAAAAATATGGAAAAAGGAATAGACATGGAAAACTCAGTCAGTTTTATTAGTCGGGGAATTCTGAGCATACCATCATTTCTCTGCACCTGAGCAGAAAGGTGGAGTGTAGCCAGGTAGAAGAAAGCCTGGGCACTTGAATCTCCAATTCTTTTGAGGTAGCGTGAGAGGAAAACACTGATAATTCGGAAACTCCTCTAACCTCCAATTCTTACGAGTTGTAAAGCTCTCAGTCTTTTTCTTTCCTTTCCTAACTGCAACTGGTTATCAAACTGTACCAAGTGACAAAGATGCCAAGGGAAGTAATTCCAGCCTAAGCTCTGGAGTCAGCCTTCCTGGCTGGGATTCAGGCTCCACCACTTACCTTGGGTATCCTCCTTAACCTCTAAGCTTAAGTTCTCTCATCCCTTATGGTGTCCCTTAGCCATAAGATGGTTGTGACAATCAAACAAAACCAAATAAGACAACCCATGACACTGTTTAGAGACAGCAGACACTAACTAAATATTACTTAATGCTGCTGCTACTGTTGCTATTATTGTGGTTATTGTTATCTGATGATGATGATGGAGGTGGTGGTGAGGGCAAGTGTTAACTGAATACTCACTTATTAAGGACTTATCAAGTACTACCTATAGAGTAACGGACACCTCATAAGAACGGACAACAGGTGGTAGGAGAAAAAATGATTCCTAATAACTTCAGTCTCCTTCAATTCTGCACTACCTCATGGAAGAAAATTTAAAATAACCATATCCCTTAGAGCAGAACAGCCTATAAAACAGAAAACAAGCATTTCTTCATACACCTTCCAATGCTACTTCTACCAGTGTGAGGTCTCCTAGCAGCCGCGTGTGGTATGGCAGGTTTTATTTGCCATCCCTGCCTGCTGGTTGGGCCTTGGGAGTAGCCTCAAGCCCAGTCCCAGATGCTCGAGCAGAAACTTCAGTGGCCACTTAGCTTAACACCTCCTTGGCAGGGCTAAAGTCAACACTACAAATTCTTATTCTACAAGCATCTTGAGCTCTGGTCTCGAATTTCCTTGCTTTCCTGAGTCAAGGACAGACTCTTGGTGTTAAGGGACTTGTAGCTGCTTACAGTTCCGGAGACCAGAAACCCTGCTCAAACAGAATTACTAATTCGCAGAACCTCTGTCAGTGGAGTGTTCTCATAAAATAGGCCCCTAGGTCACTGTTTCACTATGGCTTTTCCAGGGGAATAAATGAAATTGTTGTATTCCCCTCTCCTACAGCTACTCTGTTTAATTGGAGATACGTGTAGGCATCCCTGGAGGCTTAAGTCAGATGTGCCAAAACCAGCCAAGGACAAATTCCACCAGCTGTGGTGGGTGCACACAGCAGGCCCCCTCGGAGAGCAGGCACACCAAAGCTGCCTGCGCACAGCTGGAAACTAGCCCTTAGGGGGTTTAATAAGTCACCTGGCAACAGCGAGCCTCCTTGCACCCTGAGTTGCTGAAATCTGATATTTCCCGTTACTTGTGGGACATGTAGTTGAGGTTATTTCAATTAAATGCACATCTGTGCTCAGCGTACCTTACCCACCTTGGTGTTATGTAATCATAGCCTTTCATTTTAGGTTGGGATTCTGGTGGTTAGGTCTGATGTAGACACAGGTACAGCTTAATGAGCCCATAACACTTAGGGCTGGGCATCCACATTCAGGCTGCCTTTGGTTGCTTCTGGTTTTATAGATGGCTGACAGATTAAATTATTTTCTCATATAGTCAATCTCTCAGTCTCAGTCTCCCTCTCTCCCTCCAACCCCTCCTCTCTCTCCATACCCTCTCCCCCCCCCACACACACACCTCTCTTATTAGTAAAAATTAAGCATTACTTCCAGGTCTGAAAACAGATATTCTGTCAGCGAAGAATTTATCTGATTCAGGTTTCTGTTGGGTGGTTAGGTCAAGATTCCACCTACTATATGCCAACACACAGTCAACATTTCAACAGATGAATGGCCTTCTTGGCACCTTTCCCACGGTCATGTGAGGCTCAGTCGAGGCAAGGTGAGACTGGCTTTAGGCTACAGTCTCATACTTTGGCAAGAAGCAGCCCTTGCATGAAAGCTTTATAAAGTTTGCTTAGCTCACTTCAAGTATTTTATTTTGAATAAGTCATCAAAAACCAAATTTAATTTTTTCAGTTGGAAAGGAAGAAAGAGAGAATGCCCCATGTTATTAAAAGACAGCAATGCTCTTCATATTTCCTTTAGGTCTGATTTTAAGAGGACATTTTCCCCCTCAATTCTGATAGAATTGTCATTGCCCCTTTAGGACAACACCATGAGGATTGCCCTACTATCGGAAGTACAACAATTCAGTGCCTCTCCTTATTGGCTCTTACCTACAGAACTGTAAATTACCATGCTCACTCACTGTTGTAAAGAGGGCCTATAAAAATGTTCCATACATTGATTTCAAGTTTCCTCTTTGCTATGCATTTCAGAGATCCAAGACAGCCCTCAAACACTATCAAGATTTCCAACCCAGGCAATAAGGAAGAAATTCTGTGGGATTTTAGAAACAGATGATGCAATGCCACTACTCCTGGAAATAATGCAACACTCATTTTTGTACTACAGATAATCAAAATAAATGTAAGAGTATTTGAAGCTCTTTAATCTATTCATTTAATTATGTATGTATGCATGTGTATGTATGTACTTGTGTATATTCTTGCCTTTTTCCAGAAAAGGACTGGAAGTAACTTACAGACATACAAGCTAATTAACTTAGAACACATAAGAGAGGAAGGACATAAATGATGCAGTCAGAAGTAAGGTTATTACTCAAAAACTGCATGCCATTAGAGGTGGGCAGCAAATTTATTCCTAGCTTCCTAGTAATGAAAGCAAAACAGCAACTTTTAATCAATCGAGATATAATTATGCCTTTATAATTTTTTGTAGGACTAGGGAATTAAAATACAGAAACATATTTAATTAAACCCAGAGGTTTCTGGTCTCACTTTACTCACCTGCATCTAATTAACAGGTATTCAGAGTAAGTTATTGCTACTAGTACAATATGTGTTCATTTTTGCACTCACTCATGCTGTTCCCCCCGTTTGGAATGCCTATGGCTTTCAATCAGGGGTGATTTTGCCACTGAGGGGGACATTTGGCAGTGCCTGAAGACATTTTTGGTTGTCACAACCTTGAGGGTAGGATGCTACTAGCATTTAGTGGGTACAGGCCAGGGATGCTGCTAAATATCCTGCAATTCACAGGACAGTCTCCCACAACAAAGAAGTATCTGTCCAAACTAATAAGACAGAGGTTGGAAACTTTGCAGTGACCTGTGAGAGGGAGGGAGAGAGGGAGTTACAGTAAGGTATAAATTAGAAAACACTAGCTTTAGTTTGTAGTTTCAGCCTTGGAGTCTCTGCTTTAGAAATCTGTATCGCAAAAGCGCTTTCATAATTTACCAAAGAAGAAAAAATGAGCCCGAAGGTTTGCTTCACATCCTGGATATAATGACAAAGGAATTTCAAAGTAGGAGGTCTTTAGGCCACAACCAAAGGACATCAGAATAAGTCTACCTGTTATGAAAAACTGGGCATTGCTTAAAAATTGGAAGTCATTCCATCTCTTAACTCACTCTGAACAAATAAGCCTCGCCAAATAGAATGTATTTTACAGCAACGATGGAAGAACTGCTGGAGAGCAAGAGAGAGTAAACGGATGGAAAGAACACCAAAGGAAATTGAGAAATAGCCATCTGATGATATAATTTAGATTTGGACAGAGAGCCGCTTGCCTGGGCTCTTCCAGCACTGACTGACCTGCTCCTCACAGGTGCAGAGGCAATGTCCTCCCAGTGCCCCTCCAGCTGGGCGGATTTCTCCCTTACCAATTGTTTCTCTCACTGATGGAAGACACGGGCTTCTTCACCATATTTCACACAGTATGGTACTTAATGTGACCAGTTAAAAGCCTGGTTCTATTTTATCATGCCCATCCTTCTATTCTTTTTTTCCTTAGGATAAGTAACCAGTCTTCCGAATACAAAAAGACCAGCTCATAATGAATAAACTCCTAATGAAATTAAAGATTTAGGCTGTTTCTGCACGAGGCTAGCCATATGTTTTTATGAAGCTGCTAATCAGTGAGACTGCCAGAGAGAAATATAATTGGCAGATGTAATGTGTCTGCACTCATGCACACTGAAAGGGTTAACTAGAAAGCACAAGGAGTTCTTCTGTGGTCTGTCTCTGCTTCAACTAGGAGACCCTGTATAGGAAAGTGCAAACATCTCCATTGATATAAATAGAGAGAAAAACTTCAGTGCAAACTCAACTTTGCTCATCCAGAAAGGAATTAAGCAGTAGGCAGCCTCTGGACCAGTTGTAAACAAAGTTTCCTCTGAGGGTCCCTGAGAGGATGATTAAATGTAATCGTTTACACACGTGTTTTTTAAATCAACTGCTGTGTTAATCATAGCTAATTCTTCTTCCTGCATTATTCCTAGACTCTACTAAGTCATACTTCATTGGCCTCCTTTGAATTGTTTTATGTACTTCATTATCTTTAAACAAAAGTTCTCTTATTAAATCTATAATTTAATTTTTGTTAATTCGTCAGCTCTTTTATCCATTGTATAATCGTTTAATAGCTCTGTCTCTGAAAATACTAATATGTAGTAGATATATATTATATACAATAGTTTTATGTATATGTATAATGACCCTACATATCTATTACCCAAAAGCACTGATCAATCGAGAGCAAAATTAACAGTCAGCATAGTTCTTAGTAACATAAATTCTGATTTTAGATCAATGGAAGAAGTCATGTAAAAGCTGCTTTCAACTGTCATCAACCCCACTTCTCTAAACCTGACTGATTCTAAAATACTCTGATAGATTCCATGGCTTTGTTAATCTTGTTTATCATACAGGGTAGCTAATTTGACAATAACATTACTAATACTTCAGGAAATTATCTCAAAACCATATGAATTTCAGGAGGACTAAAACAGCAATTTCCTAATAAATCTAAGCATATGTCTATGTGTAGAGATGATATTTTGCTTTTCTCTATCTGTGAGATTAGTAGTTTAATCTTAAATGGCTTCCAGAATAGTCCATGTTTAGAAAGAACCTTCAAGAATTCAGTTAAAAATATAGTCAAGAGCCACATTTTGGTCGATGACAGACTACATATATGACTGTGGTCCCCTGAAATTATAATACTGACTTTTGACTATACCTTTTCTATGTTTAGCTATGTTGAGATACAAAAATACTTCCCCTTGTATTACAACTGCCTACAGTATTCAGTTCAATAACATGCTATACAGGTTGTAGTCACAGAACAATAGAATATACCATAAAGCCTAGGTGTTTAGTAGGTTACAGCATCTAGCTTTGTGTAAGTACACTCTATGATGTCTGCACAATGACAAAATGACCTAACATGCATTTCTCAGAATGTGTTTCCTGTCTTGTTAAGCGACATATAACGACAATAGGACAGCAAAATCACTGTTAGCCCAATGACATTGGATGTGCCCAGATGAATGGTGGTGAGGTGGGGGTGGGGGTGGGGATGAAGAAGGAATAAGTGAAGCTGTTTGGTTTAATAATGAGGAAAGGAAAATCCCTCCTAGATCATGTATAACGTTTGGTGTGACCAAATAACATTGTCTTAGCTGCTATAAATGCAAATGCTATTAGCAGTTAAAATGCACATTATCTGGTGCTTTTAAAAAACTTAATCAGTTCAGCTCATCTATCTTTTTAATTTCTCATAGCAAGAAATTCTGAAGGTAATATCTATATTTGTCTCAATTGTGCTTCTGTTAGAGGATCATAATTGACTTGAAATATCTGTAAAGGGGTGGGATTATCTCGTCCTATATATACCTACAGAAATAAAATGTATGGAAAACATATTTTCTTGTTGCACTATAAATTGCAAAACACATATTAATAGCACATTTTCAAAGGAATAAACTTACTTTCTGTGCAAATAGGACAGCATCCTTTTCTGTTGAGAATTTTACCCTAATCAGAAGAAAAACAAATGAAAGGTTAGCATTCATAAACAAAATCTGCTGAGGATAAATCTCCATTTTAAATTTAATATCAGCTGTATTTGAACTCAATGCCCAGATGGTGATGATGATGGTGAAAATGAAGTTTCAAGTATCAGGTTCTAAGGCCAGGCAAAGTCATTCAGTAAGTTTTCCTATTTTTATCCTCCAAGAAATATAATATCTAAAGGGCTCACTGGTGTGATTTTTCTCACATGGAGGGAAGATGGAGACAGTCTGGACTCAACATTTTCAGTGATATCCAAACCTAGCCCTCTAGAGACTAAGTGCACACACATAAAAATGGGAATTATCTGTCAACCTATTAATCCATGCAAGACCTTCTTTCTGTCTTTGCTTGTTGGAAAAGTCCAAAGAATAAACTGTAATCCAAGCTCAAGACTCATCCAGTCCCATGGATATGAGCAATAACTTTGCTTCAGATCAAATTCAGTTAGATTTCTTCTTTCAGAAAGTACAGTGTTATTTGTGTTGAATCACTGTTATGCACTCAAAGTCAGGGAAGCTGAGAGCTTTGAAACGATGAGTAATTTCTCATTACCCTTCTGGAAATATAGTGCAATTTCTTACATTGCATGCTTTTCCATTTTTTTAATGCATGACATTTAAAGGAGGAAGCATATTCTCAGGATCCATCAGAAAATCAGTTATCCTATCTCTGGCTCAATGGTTAATCACAGAGAAAAAGAAATGTGGAAGAAGATTAACATTTAGGGAGCACTTGCTATATAAACAAACATCCTACATGTTATTTTACCTATATAACCTAATATTGGGTTAGTGATAAGGATCTAATTAGTTAGTACTTATGACACATTAGGGCTTAATGAACACTAGAGATTTTATCATCATTGTTATTAAGATGCACAAGAACCTAATGAGCTATTTCCCTTTTTATAATTGAAGACATTGATATCATGCAATACAAGGGTGGTAGAACCCAAAATCAAACCTTATTTTGTATGAACCTAAAGGCCATGTTCTTTCCATTGAAGATGTTTATCCTCTTTAGTACTTTAAGATAATTTAATATTTATTGAGTACCTGCTATACACTACTAGCCCGAGTGTTGTGCATACCTCATACACTATCTCATTTAAATTTCACAATATATTTCGGAAATAAATTTCACAATAAATAAATTTCATAAAAAATTTCTGAAAGCAGGTATTTTTATCCCCAGTTTACAGGGAACTAAGGAAACAGAGGCCACAAAGAGGCTGCCAAGGCTTATGTGAAAGTCACATAGTTAATACATTGCTCATTCACTACTGGTCAGCTGCATCAACAATAGGTTTAGGCACTCAAAAAGAAAAATCATTCATCTTAGAGAATTCTAGCTCATTACTGAAGAACTTACATCAGGTTTGATTCATTTTTGCATCCACTAGGCCTAAAAGGGTACATTAACAGATATAATGACTTTGAATGAGACTTAAAACTCAGCCCCATTCAGCCATCCCACATTTTGGGGCATCACAACACATTTTCACTGCCTAGACCTCTGCTATTTCTATTTGGCTGGAGCCTTCCTTTGGTTTCTCATGACTGAAAGCAGTTGAAGACAAAGCCAAATGAGGCCAGTTGAGGCCCATGGAGTGATGGCCTCAGGGGGATAGAGTAAGGGGCTCTGTCCTAATAGAACAGAGACAGTGAAAGCCAAGGCCCCAACCAAACATGACTATGATTCCTTACATCTGCATCCAGGCAGAAACCGCCATCTCTCTTCTTCAGAAAGTTAAGGTGGCATTAGTAATATCACTACATTTAATGGGGAATAAATCAAGTGCAACTTGTTACATCAGAGTTCCTGGGTTATATGTAATTATCTGTAAAACTCTGGTCATGTTGTAGCCTCATCTGTAAGAAGGGTTTGGTAACAGCACCCACCTCAGAGGAGTGGCCTCAGCATTAAATGAGGTTAGTCCTGTAGCTACAACGTCTCAGTACATATTAGCAATGGTGAGATGACAGCATCGTGACGACTGAGTCACCAAAGGAACTGTCACAGCCCTTCTCACAAATAACACTCCTTTGCCTCTGGATGAATTTCCAGGGAGGGTAGACAGGGAACCCAACCATAAAATCCTTCTTCCATAAGAGTCACTTACTTCTGGAAAAAAGAGATGTGTCATAGCCAGGAAGGGATAGAGGAGAGAATACAGGCTGCTTCTTTTTTTTTAATTTAATTTTAATTTTTTTTATTTTTTGGTCCCTAGGAAATGTAGGGGAGGGGAAGTAAGTTTTTAACAAGATTTCCATGGTAGATAGCACTAAGTTATCTTCCAAAGACCTCGTGCTGGCCTCCAGAAGGGAAAGTGTGAACTGGAGGAATGGTTGGAAAGATGCCTAGAAACAGAAACGTAGCCCCAGTACTGACAAGCTTTGACAAGAGCTTTGACAAGACCTGGAGAGGGCGGGGTGGGGAAGAGGCCTTTGCTCCAAGGGAGTGGATGCTCCTGGCCCAGAAATGGTCCACAAAGAATGCTAATGAGACTCTGGTGACATAAAGAACGTTGACCTCCCAGCACCAAGAGTACAATGGAAACCATCAATTCTGCTACAAGTGGCAGAACTCGAGTGAAGCTGGAAACTCCACAGCGGCCTGCTGAGGCTAGTTACTTGAGCCACCAGGTTGGCACAGCACCCTGTTTTTGTCTTGTAGAATAAGGAAGCCCATTATTACTAACATGTGCTGCAAGAGTTCATTAGCAGTGAGGGTTCCCGGAGGACTGGCATAAATGATGTGATCCCATTTTTCCCAATGAATATTTATAAGCAGACCACGTTCAAGTCTACTTATTGTATCTCCTTTTTTTTTTCTTTTATGGGAGGCTTTCAGTTTTATGTCTGAGGCTTTTTAAAGCAAGACTAATTAGGGTCTTTTTTTTCCTTTTTTTCCTCCCCTCTTTGTTCAGTTGTGCAATAGCAACAGCTGTTGTTTTTTTGTGCCTCATTTGGCACTCAAGTAAAAACAGCAACTTTTTTGTTTATAATAATAACAGATGTGAATAAAATTAAAAGCTGTCTATAGCAGAGAAGGGAAGACACGTCCTGAATATAAGGATATACTTTTTTTATTCACAGGAAGGTATTGAATAGGTTTGACATTTTCCAAAAAAACGCATAAAACGTTGAAAGGTTTCAAGTTGCTGAGGTGAATTCAGTGAAACTCATGCTTTAGAAGATAATGGTTGCTTTATTCAGTGTGCTGGAACTATGGGTTTTTGAAAAGCGATATTTCCATAAGGACATAATTTCCATTTAAAGCTACAATGGAGGCTAGGGTTAGAGAGAGAAAATTTCAGCAAAGAAGTCAGGGGATGCTGTGAGCCAGAAGAAACCTCTTGGGGGATTTATTAATGAACAACCACATATTACTTTGAGTGACTATTAGTAGTAAGTTCTGATTTGAGAGAAAGGAGGAAGAAGCAAAAGATGGTTATGATTTTCAACAAAAACCTGCAAAAGAAAACAAGGAAGCAGACTTTACAGGGGTTAGAGAAGTTAAAATATAACAAATTGGGAGAAGTCAATAAGAAATCAGAACTGGGACAAAAGCAAAGCAAGAGTTATTTTCATGTGAGGCTAAATCTGCAAAAACAAAAGAGCAGGCTTCACAAGGGGCATTTGACTATTAAGGAACATTTAGGGGATATGGATTCTATGTTCAGAAGATGGCACATGACCATGTACCCCACACAGGATATTTCCCAAGACACTAAAGCAAAAAGGAAGCTAACCTGAATTCCACACATACCTGAGGGCAGCTGCTGATGGGAATGCACTGCTTCTTGTGACACTCGGTCTTGCCTTTCACACAAGCACAGATGGTACAGTTGACAGAGGACCACATCTCTCCATCCTACGGTGGAGAGCACAGGATTCTACCATCAGCTGGAGACTAACAGGCTCCAACTGAGCTAAGCCAACAGACTTCGATTTCTCCATTGAGAAAAGCATTTCTTGCTCTGAGTGAGGGACACCATCATTAGATTAAATGACTTTGAGGTATCTACCTATACCCAACCAATTTAAGATAAATATTAGTGATGATTTCAGGGTGTGTGTGTATGTTTCTTTAGGATATGAAGGGAATTCTTGTGTGTCTAACCAAGTTATGTTTACATCTTGTTCTTCATGCATTGTTTACTTAGTTTCATCCTGGGAGACAACCAAGCATGAACTTTCATACATGATGCAATAACAAACATCTAATTTTTCCCTATTTGATAAGACTGAGATAGTTAAGCTGTTCCAGGTATCAACAGTTATTGAGATGTCCAGAGGTGGTTACTTACCACATGTGCCATTGTTCCAGACCATATGGGGACATGCAAGAACAGAGGCTAGTTCAAATGATTCCCAGTGCCCTGGCAGATACCTGATCAGCAAGCCATCTGAAAATGAGGAGCTCAGACAGAAGACTCCAAGAGTTATGCATATCCTCTCCCTGCCTATCTGGTCCTCTCTTCTCAAAAAGTAGGGCAGCACTTTGGGACACATTTCCTAGCCTAGGCCCTTCTAGACAGAATAGAGCTATTTGAGGAATTTCTTTGGCTCATCAGATTTATAATCTGCAAATCAAATGCCCAGTTACAAGAAGTCCTTGGACCTTGGAGAACAGGCAGGAATGAGCATCTTTGCTTATTGGTAAAAAAGATCACAGACAACGGAGTTGGGCTTGAAAACAAAACAAGGATTCCTTCCTAGGCTTAAGGATCTAAGTAGCAAGTTTTGTTAAAAACAGAGAGATAAGTTCAGATATTGTATGACTCCTCCTCTTCCTCACTTTTTAAAGCTATTTTAATGCCTGCCTACTCTCTAGTATCTTTCAGGAGAAAAAGACCTCACTGAATCTGCCTTAAAGGACATCTGACTGTTCCAAGTCCTCAGGATACACATTTCTAGGAATCTGTGTCTCTGTAAATTATTTCAGCCCTCAGTTACTTAAAAGAGCCTTTTCACAAGTTGACTTGAAAGAGCATTGCACACAGCACCATCATGAGAGTGAGTCTATTTCATCTGGATGCTCTGGAGACACAGGGTGGCTTTATGTTAAAGAGAATATATGAGCAGTTCTGAAAACCTGGTATAAACATAGTACACATGCATCCTCCTTTCCCTGGGCATGACACATCATGTCTTCTTACTGATTCTATAAGAACCAAGACCTCTCCCTCCAGTCTCCCATGTGATAAGAAGTCCGGCTTAGTGCAGCATGCTTGCAGAGCTTTCACATCTGGCTTGATGCTGAAGGCCTCAAGTCTCATGGGTATCACAAGGTGACACCTTTCAGTAAAGAATGACCTCCTTCCGCCCCTGGGGAAAACTGACTGGATCGGAAGTACTTTGGGCAAAGTCAATGATCTGCATCCTGAAGTTTAAATGGTCATTGCACAGCTTTCTACACGGAATCCTCAGAAAATAACGTAAAACACACCAGAGATGGGAATTTGATGGCCAAGAGACAACTCTTTCAGTTCAGCTGGAGCAAGGCTCTTTCACCTACTGCGCTGACCATGTATCCCGTGAAATCTTCACCTGAACATCTTACAAATGAGAAAATTTCTCTTTGAAAGGGTAATCTTGTGAAAAGCTTCTAAAAGTATCATGCTATATAGATCCATCAGGATTCTATCAAGGACCATCATCTTGACAAGCATCGCTGAGTATCTCCAACTGGATAAGGCATTCCTGGGCATTCAGGTATCCATACCCACATGATTCATGGGGGCATCTTCAGCTCACTCCCAATCACTAGCTGACCACAGTTGGAAAAGGCCATCATGTTTTTTTCAATATCTCAGCAAAAATATAGCCAAAGAGAAACATTTTTCAAACAGTTTCTTCTCTGCCCTTAATTACACTTGATTATAAATAGGTGTGTATTATGTATATGTATTTATAAGTATATATAAATTATGGGATAACCCAATCTGCATTTTGTGTGGAGTTTTTAAATCACCAGTACATCAGTTCCTATGAACATGTCTCATGACATACCCGGAAAACCTTGTTGCCAAACTTGCACACTCTGATGTCTTCTGGTGGCACTCGTAGGAGGCATTCTTCACAACAGCCCTCCTCACCTTGGTCACAGCCACCAGGGTGGGAGCACTTCTTCTTACATACCACAGTAGAGTCCTGGGGACCCAAAAGCAAACTTAAAATTAAAAATGATTTTCGTCTCTCCAAAACATCATACCTGGCCTTCCTCTAAAAACCCACAACTAACCATTTTAAAACATATTTTATAAGCAACATATTTTAATTTATTGCAATAAAACATTCATGCACTTCAAATGTTGTGTTGATTAAATATCTAGACTAGCACATGAAGAAGCTGTGGAGAGTGTGGCACACAGCCCCTACCTCCCAAGGGTTTACTATGCTTGGGAAACCAATAAGCCTGCTCCAGCAAGCATGTGACAATAAGGTCCAGCTCACTGTGGACTGACCAGCCTCCCTCTTCCTGCCCTGTGATTCTTCCATGTACTGCATCAACGGTGTTCTCCTGGAAAACTCCATGGCTTTTGGAGTTTAATATAAAGTCAGAATTTTTATTTTTATTTTATTAGAAAGGAAGATTTATTGAGGGGACAGAAAAGTTTCCAAGCAGGAGGGGACCCAAGGGGGGACAGAAAAGCTGCCAAGCAGGAGAGGACCCAAGTCAGGATTTTTTTTATCAGAGAGTAAAAATTTAGAGCTAATGCACCACCTCAAAATGAAATTCAAGTGTGTTCTGTGTCTTCACAAAGGAAGTGAACAAATAATGTCAAAACTGGACCTGAGTTCTAGAACTCTACCAGGGTGACCTTGACCAGGCTGCTCAACCTCTGAGGAAGAAAAGTTAATATCTGTAACTTAAATAAGTATGGCTTGATTTCTAAGGAAGTGCTATTCCACCAGTTACTTCACAGGTTTACTGTGCATTTTAAATGTAAATACCTGGTACATAGAAATTATTATAAGCCAACACACAAGCTGGAAAAAAATCCTTTGTCAAACTGCATGTCCTGACTTGTTTGAAAAACAAGGGTACTCACTGGATGTCAAATAATGCATTCTTCACTCTAGATAGTCCTGCTTTCATGAAAGGTGTGTGTGTGTGTGTGTGTGTGTGTGTGTGTGTATGTAATTATATACTAACATCATAGATCTCATTATATATCATAACAATATATAAACACCATATAGTTAGACCATGATGCTGAGTACTTTGTTAAGCAATGAGAATACAGAGATGGATGAGTGTACATCTGTCCTCAAGGGACCAACAGTGTAAGAGGGGAGAAAACTATGAAAACAAATAAATTTTAACATAATGTGGTAAACAGAACTTGTAAAGATGTAGAAGTAAGTAGCAGAGATGAGAGGAAAATTATCTATCTATGTAGGTTGGGAAAGCCTCTCAGGAAGTAATGTCTGAGATGGGCTATTGTAGATGGAGAGGAGTTTGTTAATCAAATTTAAAGAAGGTGATAACATTGCAAGTAGAGGAATCCTCAAATTTGAAGACACAGAGATCTGAAATCATACTGTATGTGCAAAACTATGGTTGACTCTTATACAACACAGGTTTGAACTGTGAGGGTCCACTTATTCACAGATTTTTTTCAATATAAGTTACATTGAGTGTGTGTGACTCTCCTGTCTCCCCTTCTACCTCCTCCATCTCTTCAGCCTCGGTCCCCCCGAGACAGTAAGATCAATCCCTCCTCTTCCTCTTCCTCCTCAGCCTATTCAACATGAAGAGGATGAAAATGAAGACCTTTATGATGATCCATTTCCACTTAATGGACAAATATATTTTATCTTCCTTATGATTTTCCTGATAACATTTTTCCTCTAGCTTGCTTTACTGTGAGAATTAAGTATATAATACATATAACATACAAAATATGTGTTAATCGGCTGTTTATGTTCTCAAAAAGACTTCTGATCAACAGTAGGTTATTCAGTTAAGTTTGGGAGGAGACAAAAGTTATATATGAATTTTCAACTGTGCAGAGATCCAATGCCCCTAACCTCCCCCCCCCCGCCACATGCTGTTCAAGAATCAATCATATTAAATAGTATTAAACAGTTTTCTGCACCTGCCACGGAAATCATGAGGAGTATCAGATAGGGACGCCGGAGAGAAAAACTCTAAGCAGATTGGAAATAATACTGATTACTCAAAATGATTGCAGCTTGATTTTTCAAGCATCTAATCTCCCAATGATGACTGTGAATTCATACTCTGATAAAAACAGTTTCTTGGAAGAAAAGTATTAATTACACTTCTTGTTAAGCACTGGGATATATTGCCTAATCATCTCTCAAAGAATGCATGAACCTAAAGCACTGCAAGCATCAGTAACTCCCATTCTTGGGATGCCTGGCTTTCCTGCAAATCAAGAGAATTGAGGATATGATATGTTTCATCAAAGGTTCAGTATCCCAAGAGGAGCTGTAATGTGCAAAATTCTTAGTGGAGAAGCAAACTGAGGATGAAGGCCAAGGCAAAAGAAGGGGTCACTATATATTTAGCACACAATAACACAAACCATGGGAGGAGGAAAGAGTCTCGGGAAAGTATCCCCAGGCTTAGAAATTACTGTGTGTTCAGAGAAAGAGACACTTCAACCCTTATCCAGCCACTCCCTGAAGTGGTACATGCTGCTTAACAAAGCACATCTCAAGTAATCTAGAACTGCTGAACTTCCAATCCCAGCTACTGACTCAAAGCTGACATTGAGCAAAGTTCTTCTCTTTCCCTATCTAGACCTTTAACTATTAAAAATAAAATAATAATCACGACCAAAATGTATTCAAACCTCATGTCACATAGATGTGATCCATTAACTCACTAATGAATAATCCTAAACTGTTTCTCTTCTTGGTTTCAAATACAAATCTATGAATGTGTGATATGTGTCCCATTAAAAATCTGAAGCTATGGGATTCTTTTGTTACCAGTAATTAGACTCTGATTGCCTTTTGAGAAAAATGAGCAATGTCTCAAGTAAGACATGAATGTGTGATAAGTACAATCTATGAATGTGTGATATGTGTCCCTTTAAAAATCTGAAGCTGTGGAATTCTTTTGTTACCAGTAATTAGACTCTGGTTGCCTTTTGAGAAAAATGAGCAATGTTTCAAGTAAGACATGGTACAATGAACAGCACATAAATACCTTCTTCTCAAACTAAGGGGTTTATCTTTGTGATGAACTATAAATCAAGACTTTCTTTTCTTCTGAATGTGATTCCAGTTGTTTTCATTGCAAGGTGTGTCACAGAATTCATCTTGGATAATTAGAGCCAGAGAACACTGCCATATGTATCTGTCTGATTTTCTAAAATCCTCAGTTGAACAGTCTCTCAGAGTTTGCTTCTTACCACCAGGAGCTAACGTGCTAGTCCCCAGAAGGTAACAGCAAGCTATAATGTGGATCCTATGTATGAACTTTTTGTGACCTTGAGTATGATTTTATTTGTAAAATGGCATCAGTAATACTTCTTCCCAATAAATAACATGTCATTACCTTTGGCTATGATGTCAACAATAATACCCAAACTTGTATCAACATTGGACGACAGTCCCTCAGATATGCCTTACCCTGCAGGTGCATGCTGTGCAGTTATCATAGAGGAACGAGGAACCGTTGTCATAAACATCACTGCGAAAGAGGCAGCTTCCAAAAGGGAGGTCAAATACCTTCCTCTGACCTAACGGGAAGCAACAGCACAATGTAAGCAATACAGAATCAGGGATTTCCCATTTTGTCATCAGCAATTATATCACAGGACTGTTTAACATTTTCACAAGACCAGGTGAGATAAATCTGGTGCACTAAAATAGAGCCTTGTGTCAGATGTGCCTCCTTATGTCAGATGTGCCTATGAGATCCCCAGGAGTCATTAGAGAATCGTTGTTAAAAAGAGTTTGACTTGGGATGATGAGACAGACATGGCGAAACTGGAAGAATGTGTCAGGAGCATTCAGGCAGATGGCCTGGTTTGGGGCTCTTCTAAGCTAGTTCCAGTGGGTTATGGAATTAAAAAGCTTCAAATACAGTGTGTAGTTGAAGACAACAAGGTTGGGACGGACATGCTAGAGGAGTAGATCACTGCTTTTGAGGACTATGTGCAGTCCATGGAAGTGGCCGCTTTCAACAAGATCTGATGCCCTTCTTGGATCCCTGGCTCCAATAAAAGCTCAAAAGATAAAAAAAAATAAAAGAGTTTGATTCCACAATGCACCTTGAAAGTTTAGCAAATCTATTACAGCGTGTCCTGCATGGTGAACCAAGATAACCAAGCCTACCACATGGAGCTCACAATCTAATGGAAAGGCAAACCCACAGAAGATCATTTTAATACAACAGTATGGTAAGTTCTAAAAATAATCCAACTTGAGCACTATGGAGAATGGGTTAGGTTTAGAGAAGACTACTTAGAAGACGCGATGTCTAAGCGCTACTAAAGTATCTAAAAAGTAGGTATTGGCAGGGAGGATGGGTGGAGGCAGAAAGAGTCAAGATATTCCAAGAAGAATGAGTGAAACTATAGTAAATAATGAAATGTTATTTACTACAGTTTGAACGTTTGTGTCCTCACAAAATTCACATGGTGAAATCTAATCACCAATGTAATAGTATTAGTAGGTGGGGCCTTTGAGATCAAAGTCCTTATGAATTAGATTAGTAACCTTATAAAAGAGGCTGCAAAGAGAACCTAACCCCTTCCACCACATGAGGACACTATCTATGAACCAGAAAATGAGCCCTCACCAGACACCAAATCTCCTTAATCTTGGACTTCACAGCCTCCAGAACTATGAGAAGTAAATTTCTGTTGCTTAGAAGTTCCAAAGTTTATGGTATTTTGCTAGAGCAACTTGAACAGACTAAGACAACATCTCAATTAAGAAATTACAAGCCGGGCTCGGTGGCTCAGCCTGTAATCCCACGCCTTTGGGAGGCTGAGGTGAGTGGATTGCCTGAGCCTGCGGGTTTGAGACCCACCTGGGCAGCGAGACCTCATCTCTACAATAAATCAAAAAATCAGTCGGGTGTGGTAGCGCATGCCTGTAATTCTGGCTACTTGGAAGGCTGAGGAGGAAGGATCGCGGAGCCCAGCAGGTCGAGGCTGCGGTGGCCAGAAGCGGCCGCTGCACTCCAGTCTGGGCGACAGAGTGAGACTCCAACTCAAAAAAATAAAAAAATAAAATATAATAAAATAAATTCTAAAAAAAAAAAAAGAAAGAAATTACACAAAGCCTAAACGGTAAAACTAACTCAAAGAGTGAATACACGCAAAATCCACTCTACATGTCAAGAGTTCAACTATCATAGACATGATATCTCTGCAGAATCGGGTTGGTTTTCCCGATGTAAGCATTGGATTGGTGAACAAAAGGGCTAAAATAGCAATCGCAAATAAAGCATACAATCCAATTTCCTCCTATCTTTTAGTATTTGAGTTTCTACTGCTTGAAGCACATTAACACATCTCTGAAATGTGACTTTAATTAAAGACTATGTTAAGAAGCCAAGGATTCATGTTCACCAATCAAATTTCCATCTATACGCCTTTCTTTTGTAAAAAGATAAATAGCAATTTCTATTTATCAATAGGTCAATAAAATGCTGGAAATATCTAAAAACACCTACTAAATGCTATACTCAGAGTTAGAGTTGTTGAAATTACTAATAGTAGGAGTCAAGGAAAAAATGCTATCTTCCTATCAGAGTCAACCTCAAGGCCAAGAAACAGTATAGATGATGGGTTTGATTCTCACCACCACAGCCCAGTGCTTGTACCACCATTAAAGTAGTCAACATTGTTGCATGGTGGATGGGTAGGTGTGTGTGTGAATGGATGGATGGATGGATGGATGTATCTATCAATCAATATACTGATCAACTGATGAACAAAAAGACTCTTCAGTGTGTTTGTCCCCCTGAACAAATAGACCAATGGCTTATATTATCCCCCACTAAAATGTAAATTTTACCTAAAACTGTGAATCTAAAGCTCTTAGCACAGTACCTGACACTAATTACATGCCCCCAATAAGTGACAAAGTATTGCCATTATTAGAGTGATATAATTTAAATATGTGTCACTCTGAGAGGTGTGTTGGGTACTGCTCTGTGTATACTGACCTCTGATGAGACTCTTCATTGAAAACAAGGGAGGAAATGTTGTAATGCAAAAGGCAAAGGTGTATTATGTGAATGAATCCTGGTCAAGGGAAATCTAATAGCAAATCATTGCCCAATCAGCCAAAAATCAAATTAGACTAAGATCCAATCTCTAGCATCTATAAAGCTCCCTAGGATTTTCTTTTCTTCTTTTTGTCTTTTGTTGTATGGGTATATTTCCTTTCACCACAAAACATAAGATCTTACCTTAATCCCAAATCCATCATGGTCCAACATAAGACAAAACATTCAATGGAATGGTCCAACAACTCCATGTGCAACCTGGTTTAAGCCATTTCTATATCATTCCAGAAGGGTATATAGCCCAACCAAAAAAAGGTCTCATTTTGAGAGAATTATTATTTTCACATTTTCCAAAACTTACTGCTTCCTTTAGTCTGTCTTATAACCACAAATGAGCAGACAAACCTGCAACAGTCATTGTTCATGTGGGAAACTTCTGAGTTGACTTAGCATGTCCACAGTGATTCAAAGCATTAATCAAGCCTACTTGCCTTTGAGGTCAGGCCCAAATGCCACCTCCTCTGCATGACTTTTCTGCTTATATGGAACACTGCTTCCACCATGGCCCACAGCATGATGATCTGTACCACACTGAATTGACCAGTTTAATTCCAGGGGCACATATACATTGGCATCCCAAGAAGCACACATAAATGGAAATATCTTTAATCTGGCTATTTCATATTCAATTAAAAAGTATGTGTGTATGTGTGTGCACATGTAGCAGGAAGACAAACACTATTAGATGAAGTTAGCAATAGAATCACTCAAGAGGAGGAAACTGTCTTCATTTAACAAAATAACTATATTTGCTGATTTGTTCATTTAAAAAATAGCCTTCGAAGTATGGCTGTGGAAAGTTAAGAATGAGGAAAATAAATCAATAGGATGTTTAGGAGTTAGAGAAAGTAAACTATAAGAGAAAGAGAGAGGTTTCAAGGAAAGGGTATGGTCAGTAACTGAGATCAAATAAAAGAGACAATCAGTAAAATTCTCCCGAAGACAAAACAACTAAGACTTTTCAAGAACAAGTGAGCATGGTACTCCATTTATATTCTTCACTGTGCTTCTCTGTAAAATAATTGCCTTCATTGGCTGCAAACCTTCAGCAAAATCTGCTATACAAGCCTTAACTCAATGGCACCACAGGATAGAGAAACATTGGAGGAGAAATGTCTTTAAAAGGACAAAATGATGGAAAAAACAGACAGAATAGAAATAAAGAGAAATAGTAGAAGCAGCTACATCAAGCCAGAAGTGATTAGGGAAAATATTAGCTGCCTCGAGGATTCCTGGAGATTCTAGGAGAGTTGCTGGATGATCTATTGTACTTTTAAAGCTACTTTTTTTTTAAATCTTAAATGGCCTGACCTCAACTAGCTCAAGGGCCCAGGGATGATTAAGAAGCTGGTATATGGTTTTTAAACAAAAGCCAAAGAATCTCATGCTATAGACTCCCCATCGTAGGTTGCATGAATTCATGCTGCTCTCCTGCATCACCAGGGAAGTTGAGCTGCAGCAAGTTAGAGCCTGGGTTTAGGAATTACACAGACTCATGTTCAGATATCAGATCCATAACTTACTGGTTGGGCTGCCTTCTAGGAATCTACTTCCTTCTTAGATACAATCAAATTAATGATACCATCTACATTACACATAGGAATTATATCTTTAGAACTTATATTTTACAGCTTCTTGAGAAGATTAAAAGATTTTTTTTAAAAAGCGTTTAGCATGGTGCCCTGTACCTATTAAATGTCCAAAAATAAAGAGCTCCTTCTCCATTTTTGTTTGCTGTTATTCATTGTTTCTTTCCAAAATTCTCATTTTCTGGCATGTTATCCTCCTGCGTGTTTTTACCTCTAAAAGTAACATTGGTCTATATTCCTTCATGTGTTTAATTCAAATGCCTTTAAACTATGTTTCTGCCAATAGTCATATGCCCAATGAAAGACAGTTTCTTCAATACTGTCCTTCCCACAAAGGGACATTATCCCAGGTCATCCAATGTACCTGGCTATAGACACAGAGAGGACAAGAGAGAAGAAGCCTCTTTGGAGGCCTCACATGAGAGTCAAACCCTGTACACACCTCATGTAATTAGAAGGAGCAGTCATCTCTAACAAGTCAGGAAATAGGACAACTTGAGAACCTCAGGATAACAGTGTAGAAAAACACCCTCAGCAGAAACTCCACGAAGAAATTGCATTGTTCTTTGACCTGAAAATAGTCACTCACCCAAACATTTGGGGCAGCACTGTCCTGAGGGTATGTGACTAAGGTGCTGGGGACAGGAGAGAATGGGACAGACTTCTCTCACACACTGTGTCCTGCCTCCCTAAGAAAAGAGAGAGAAAGAGAAAAAAAAAGCACATTTAGAAAAGTAAGTGAACATAGATTGTACAACCAAGATATCTGTAACAAACCTAAGGCCCTTCCCTAATATTAGGTCCTTGGGAAGACTACTCAGGTCTGTGCAATTTTTCCCAAGCATCCTTTGACCATCCCTGTGGGCCTTAAAAATTGCAGCTACAAAAAGACTGCCCTGAAAGAGATGAGTTCAGCATCACCTCCCCCTTTCTTTATCTTTTTCTTTCTCAAGACCATCTCTGGAGTAGGCCTAGGGTGACCAACTGCCTTAGTTTACCCTGGATTTGAAACTTTCAGTACTATAATCAGGAAAGTTTTACATTAACCACAATAAATGGGTCACTCTAACAGATCACTGCTTCTCTTTCATCCTGCCAAGCTAGCAAAGGAACCCAGAGGGTTCTGGCTTTTAATGAGACTTTTCCTCCTCCTCCAGACCTCATCTTTCTATAGGTTCTTCAGGCATATATATTCCTCCAAGAAGCCTTCACTTTCTGCTGTTAGAATGGCTCAGTGAGGTTCCCAACTAACAAAAGTGGTCAACTTGCTGGAAAGGAGTACACTGAGAGCCAGTGTTCAAAAGAACCATTTTGCTGAATTCACCAAGCTAACCAAATCTGTTTCCATTTATTAATTATAAGTTTATTAAGATTGATATTGGAAAAACTGGCAGAGTCTCAGAGGCCCATAGGAGCCTCTGATTTCTGGAGCCTCTGAATGCTTTCTCTGTTGCCTTAGACTTGTTCTTGATCTTTTCTTTCCCCCAGCACCCCTTGTCTCTGATACCCATTGCCCCCTTTCTTTAACCTAAGCATCCTCGCCTTTCTCTGCCCATAAGTATCTCTCTCCTCTCTGGAATGGGAAGATACTGTCTTCCTGACAACTCCCCTTCCCATCCCTCACCAGAGGTGTCTGTTTTTCTGGCCTCAGCAAACTAACTGCATATTCAGAAAGCTGGGGCAGAAAAAAAGGAAGTACCTTCCAGTCAGTTTACATTCAACAATTTACAAGGCTGATGTGAAAACTATCCTGTGAAATATGAATTGCTATGAAACCTAGTAAATAATTGAGTTTTTTTTTTAGAAAAATGAGTAAATTTGGTAAATAGATCACCAGGTAAATGGGATTTCAATGGATGGGCTTCTCTGGAGCTTGAGCTAGAAACTAAACCAGTAGACCTTCAGGTACCCCTTGTCTTGAACACATAATTTATATCTCAAAAGGCCTCAGGAAATGAAGAACTCACAGCTCAAAGAGCCCTGGGCCCCACAAGGGAAAGATTCAACTTGAGACATTTCCTCACACCTTCCCCACCACTTTCTGTATTAACAGCAGACGAGAGCTTTGGCCTTCAGGATCCTACTCATTCCCATCCGGTTGCTGTTGCCTGATGTTTCTACTTTCCCATCCTGTTCTCGTCATTTATATCATTGCAGTGTATTTTTTGGTGGGAATAAATGAAAAGGGGAGAGCATGTTACATGTCTTTTTAACTAGTTGTTATTTTTAAGCCTCTTCAATGTTGAACTCTTCCCCAAACCAATAGCGAACATGTGAAAATACCACAAAAAGCTCTTCTGTTGTTTTTACATTATTTCCAGATCAGCAAGAATCACTAAAAATTTCCCAAGAATCCTAGGCTGTTCTGAGATTCCTCACTCAGCTCTGCATAATCTTAAAACGAGAGGCCTTTCATCGGGCTTCAGAGGCGCATAACCTGAGTCTCAGCCAGCCTATGAGGTCAGCCCAGCTTATACATAAAAAGCAAAAGTCAAATCTAGAGAGAGGATACAACGATGCTGCCCTTAGCTTTTAATTTCAAAGAAATTCATCTGCAAGCAACTTCCTAAAATCCTGAACCCTCAGGCCACACAAGGTTGCCTGAGTGTTGGCTACGCTTAGATGCACAGAGAACACATTCTTTTCATTGATTTCTGTTCTTGTTGGATCAGCATCTATTTTTCAAGCATATTTTAAAATTAAAATTTTTAAAATATTGCATAATTGCAAAAGAGTTGACTCACCCAACACTTTGGAAAACTGGCAAAAGATTATGTGTATTTCAGTCATTTTCCTTACAATAAGGTCAAAGAGCAAATTTTGCATACATAACAAAACTGGAGTTTGTGTTTCCCAAGAGGCTATTAAAGTAACTTGAACTCCAATTTGAGTTTGCTGGCTTAAGTCAAGTTTTATTTTGTTTGGGTTGCAGTATCATGGCACAACCCAAGTCCAGAGGCCGCATTCCAATTAATACCTCCAAAGAAAGTCTAGGCCCTTCCTAGGAACACAGTTGCAGCTCACAACCTGCTTCTATAATTTCAACTCAGCAGGGACTCTGGTTAAACTATAATCTATGCCTATGCTATTAGCTAAAAGAGTTAGAACAGCAGAAATAAAGGTATCTTTTTCTAAAACTGAACGATTCCTGCCATAAGTGCACTAACTCCGGCTCTATTATGATCACAATAGCTTTATAATTGGCTCCCCTGCCTCAACTCTCTTCTGCTAATCCATCCTAGGAGGTATGATACAGCCAGGATTTGTTTCCAGCATCTATTCATCATTCTGTTCTTTTACTGAATATGTGTTTAAGGCCCATTATATGCTGGGGATACAGCAGTGAATACAACATGCAAAATGCCTCCCTTTAAAAAGTATATGCTACCAGTGAGCATGCCCCAGCCCTGCTAAGGTTGAGGACTTGCCACTGCTTCCAGGATAAAGTTCAATCCATTTGGCTGAAAATCAATATAGAAGAGAGACCCAGTGTTCACCAAAATGTTTTTCTCTTGACAAAGCTGTACTACATTTCCCAGATTCCCCTGTGGTGAGGTATGCCCCTGTGACTCAGTTCTGACCAATGGGAGGTGGATAGATATAATATAAGACATTCATAGGCCTGACCAATAGAAAGTCCTCACACACAATCCTCCATGCTCTCATTTGTTCCCCCTACTAGATGGATGGCCAGCAGAATGCAGAAGGCATCATGAACTTTATAAAAAAATAAGAAGCACCTGGTTTTCTGTGTTCCCACATGGAAGTCTACCTGCCATATCCTTGCAATGAACTGTGAAATGAGCAAGAAATAAATTTGGTTACATTATTCAGGTATATCAAATCTTTATTATAGGATTAGCCTACTTTGTCAAGATATTCACTAATCTTTTTTCTAATCTTCTCTTTTCCCTCTCCAACATAAAGAGAGGTTTCCAGTGTATCGTATTTCTTTAACTGTCCCTAAACATGTCTCATGGCCTCCAGCTTCTTTATACACACCTCTTTCCTTCCGTTCCCTCTATCACTAACTCCTATCAAAATCCTGCGTCATTCAAGGTCAATCTTAAGCATTCTAAGCCCTCCAATTCCTATTAATCTCTTCCAACTTCCATATCTCCTCTTGTTTTTATCTATATCCCTGTATTTTTGGCATATGAACTTTATAAAAAAATAGGAAGCACATACATAATTTTTGGTACGTACATAAAAGTTTAATCCTGCAAGGTGACATTGGTTTTGCCTCTAAGCTAGACTATCTTGCAGGTAGGGACCAGTTCTATATGCCCAATATCCTTGAGAAGAGTGATGAGAACTAAGCCCAGAAATAGCTCTGAGCTATCTGCATCCACATACAACTCCTTGGGTTTTATACATTATTCTAACCTTGCGTTTTGCACATTTTAAGTATTAACTAAATGTTTGCTGGTGCTGATATGTGAAAAGACAACATTCAACTTCAACACATAAAGCTGATAGGATTCCTGTCAGAATAATTGAAAACTTCGTGTATTTTGTTAAATGTTTGAAAATTCCCCTAAATGGTTAAAATGTGTAAGGACAAATGACTATATTCCGATCTGGTCATGAAAAAAAGGAATGCTGGGAACTTTTGTGGTACTGATGTGCCATGATTTTCAGCATTTGCCCTTCCTTAGAAAGGTAAGTTTGTTATTTAGAGAGGGTCATTTGTTCTAATTGCATATCCAAGTGCTTCTTTCAGAAAGTAGCTGTTGTTTTTTTTTTTTTTTTTTTTTAAGAAAGACCTGAAGTCTATTCCATGTCTATTTTCTGTCCTCTTATTTTTGTTTTAGCTGTTTCAGTTAAGATCACAATTGCCTTGTATAAAAGTTTACCCTAGAGCAGCAGTTTTTCTGCATAATAAAAATTTATCTTCCTGAATACAGTGATGAGTGCAAGACGATAAAATAGTCATGTGCATGTAGGATACTTCTCCGACTGCTGAGAATTGAGGGCTGGAAACCATCCTGCAGCATGTGACATGACACTCATCCCTTCACCAGAAGGCAGAGCCCAGCTCCCTAACTAGAGGCTGGGCACAGAGTTGTGCGTTGTTAAAAATTACAATGAATCAGCTATACTTTACTACATTCTAGAACAATTTTTTACTGTGTTCAATTCTTTGGGAAGAAAAAATAGAATTTTCTATTGCCTCTGAGGTGGAGGTGGGAAGAAGGGAGATAGAAACTGGAGGGACAAGTATAGGGAAGAAACACAACTTGCTTGCAACGGGCTTATCTGTGGTCCATGCTGAAAGGACAGAAGTAGTAGACAAAGGGAAAGAAGACTCCCCAAACAGGCTGTAGGTCTTGAGCCCAGGTTGTGCCAGGCACTATGCTTAGGTGCTTTTATCATTTTAACGAAGGGTTCCCAAGTCCCCGTAGGCAAGCTGTTGTCACCCTTACAGTGGAGACAGAAGCACTAAGCCTTAAGAAAACTGCTCAGAAAACTTGCCACCCAAAATGTAAGCAGGAGGCCTGAAATGTGAATTCACTTCTAACATCCGAGCTGTTATTTCCAACAAATATGACTTTCCAAAGGCCAAAGCACCGTTTTGCAGCTGGGATGAGAAGTACAATCAACTCCTCTCCTCTGAGCCATTTCTTAAGTCTTCCCTGGTAGATATTGGCCGCAGCTTTATGTCTGCAATTTAAATAAGTAATGGCAGACATAATAAATAAATGATTTACATGTTTGTTATTTACTTAGATACAATCCGAATTATGACCTACCTTTCACATTCGGGGCTTTTCCTGTCGTGTTCTCTTCTCCTCCTCCCTCCCTTCTTTCTTTCTCTCCCTCTTTCACATGCTAAACAAGACATGCCAAATGTGGAAATCTAAAAGCTGGGGCTTTTGTCTTCCGGTTTTTTTCAGGAAGAGGATGGAGTGCTCACCATCCCCATATCTAATTTACAAGCCACCAACACAGGCCCTTTTTTGCCTCTTCCCTTCAGTTGAAATAATTTGCTTTTGAATCCACAAAAAAAATGCTGTGCCATTTTCATGCTTAAAAACCTTTAATGACTCCTCATTGCTATTTGGAATGCTCGATCCAGGCTGTAGTTTAGAATCATCCATGAAACTCGTGAAAAAAAAAATGTTAAGGACTTTACATCCAAGATTCAGACACAGGACCCAGTGTATCGTACTAAAGCTACAACTTTGTCCCAGTCATTAAACTATCACCTCTAGACTCAGCTCATTCACACACACACACACACACACACACACACACACACACACACACACACTGTGCTTTCTGGTGCTGAGGCTGGGGCTCTACAAACCACATTTCTGCTCTGCTGGCTGACTCTAGGCTAGGCTCTGCGAATAGGGACACTAGACAAAGGGCTGGTTCCTTCTGCTTGCCTCCTCTGGCCTCCCACTCCTGTGGGTATCACCCAGCAATGCAGTCGCGCTTCCTTCCCACATCAGGGACAGAACTCAGTTTGTAGTTTTCCAATACTACAAGCATGTAAAACCAGTTTCAACACCTCATTCCAGCCAGCTGGCACCCCTTTCTCAGAGGGCTGAATTTCAGCTCCACAAAGCCCTTCCTCTGAGTTTCTATGTTTTAATAATACTACTCTCTTCCCATTGTCCCCCACCCTAGAGGTGGTGGGTTTACCCTGTAGATGCTACCTCCTTGATATCTCAGAATCTTCTTTTTGTTCTTTCAGTTGCCTAACTAACAACTTTATACCTAATTAATTGTTCTGTATCCTTAATTCTCTCCTTTCAAATAACCAGTATAGTTTATGCTTCTTGACAGGAACTTGATTGGTACAACATGTGGCCCTGATGAGTTTCCAGGTATGGGAACTTAGCTTTCAACCTGCCCTGGATTCCTCCAGTAAAGTCAGCAGGCCAGCATGCTCACTGCTCCTGAAACACAGAATACTTTATATATAATGAGAGACAGCGAGAGAGAGAGAGAGAGAAGCAAATACACATATACACACACTACAGTGGTACATATGTGTGTCTACAGATACCTCAGTAGTATAATAATTTGTATCTGTGTGTGTATGTGTGTCAGATTTATCCAATGGATCAGAGTTTCTCAGTCTTAGTGCTACTGATATATTGGGTCAGATAATTCATTGTTGTTGGATGTATAGCAGCATCCCTGGCCTCGACCTTCTAGATGCCAGTAGCATCATCCCAGGACTGTGACAAACAGAAATGTCTACAGACATTGCCAAGTGTCTCCTGAAAACCAAAATCATCCCGAACTGAGAACCAGAGTACTAATGTTTCCTCTAACCAGGAACGTGCATTTATAATAATGTTCCCAGATAAACTTGTTGCTGTCTGAGACACTGTGCTTTGCGACATGCTTCTCTGGCATGAGCCGCCAGTAGGCAGGCCTTAAAGCTTGTTCATCTTGTTAGTTCCCCCAACAGCTAGCAAACATCACAGCTTCTAACACGTGTTCAAGACATATATTTTGGAGAATGAAGCCAGTTTTTCAGGTGGAGCAGTTCTCACTGAGAGAGCACCAGATCCCAATAAAGACGTCAGGGAGAAGTAGGGTGAAGATGGAACTGTGACTGAAATTGACAGGGTAGATTCTGCCTCACCAGCCAGCCTGTTCTGAAACCAATGCAGGCTTTATAATCACAATCTGTGAGACTCCTAGAAGCTTTCTACCCCCCCAAGAACCTGGACATTGTGACTACACATGGGTTTTGGTTGCTAAGTGATAAAGTAAAACTCAGCTTTGATTCTACACAGAGATATTCAAGTACATGTCAACACAGTTTGATCTATTTATTTTGACTTTAATAGATACCTATTTTGTTCCATAAAAATCTTGAGCAAACAGTGACTCCTGAGAAAAACCTACTGAACTGACAAAAAACAAAAACTCTTATACTTCACTCCCTATTCAGAGAAATATGAACTGAAGTTCTGTCTTGAGAACCAAGCCCGAAACAAATTCCTTCTTATTTTTCCCATCAATTGATGTTTCTAAGTCCAATTATATTATTGTTTATATTGTCTTAGTTTTCTGTTGCTGCTGTAACAAATTACTACACAAGCTTTGTGGTTTAAAACAATACACACTTATTGTCTTAAAGTTCTGGAGGTCAGAAGTTTGGAATCAGTTTCACTGAGCTAAAATCGAGGTGTCAGCAGGCTGCATTCCTTCTGAAGACTCTAGGGAAGATTCTACTTTCTTGCCTTTTCCAACTCCTAGAAATAGCCTGCCTTCCTTGGCACATGGCCTCCTTCCCGCATCTTCAAAGCTATCAGTGTAGTATTTGCAAACCTCTCTCTGACTCTGGGCCTCTGCTCTGTCATCACATCCCTTTCTCGGACTCTGGTCCTCCTGCCTCCCTTTTATAAGAACTCTTGTAAGATGACCCACCCACAGAATCCAGGATAATCTCTCCATTGCAAAATCCTTAACTTAATCACATCTGCAAAGTTCCTTGTGCCATAAGGTCACATTCACAGGTTTGGGGGATTAAGATATGGACATGTGGGGATCAGGGGATGCATTATTCTGCCTACCACAATCATTAATAAAGAAATGACATTTAATTTCCCTGTGTAGTCCCAGATGAAATATTTCAAGCCTGATATAACTACAGCACACTAAAACAACCTGTTCTATTAGCCTTTCCTTCACTGAAAAAGCTAGTATTTCCAACATTTTCCAGAAAGGAAAGGATAGTCCAGAAGTTCAATTTAAATCCTGGTTCTGTATGGCTTGTGAACTGAACAAATTCACATCCACTTCTTGCTTTTTTTTTTTTTTCCCCTGGGTCCATCTCTAGTTAGAAGGTAAAATTCAAACCAAACTATCCAATTTTTTTTTATCTTATTCACCTCCTCACTTTTACTGTCACATGCGAATCATAAACACTGCTGGACACCTACAGGAGCAACTACCGGGGTATGAATGAGATAGGAAAACTGCCCTTGTTGCTGACAGACATCTTCAGGGCACTATGCCAGCCCTGCTGGCCAGCACTAATTCCTTAAGTTGAAGTTCCCAGTATGTTGTAGGACTTGACCAGTCACCCTCTGACCCAAGCAAGAGAACCCTGTAAGGACTTCATTGTCCTCTCATAGTCAGACAGATGCTCCCAAAGAGTTTTTGTTTTTGTTTTTGTTTTTTTTTTTGAGTTGGAGTCTCGCTCTGTCACCCAGACTGGAGTGCAGTGGCCATTCCCGGCCACTGCAGCCTCGACCTGCTGGGTTCTGGCGATCCTTCCACCTCAGCCTTCCCAGTACCTGGAGCTCCCAAAGAGTTTAACCATGCTCACTATATTCCAAGATTCTTGTAGAAAATTGTAGGAAAATGCCCGAACTGGTCTCAGCAGGGGGATTACATGACAGACTGTGAGGCCTTATCCTGTCTGATAGCACAGCTAGATGCCTTCTTTCAACAGCTGCATAAGTGAGTGGGGCCCAGCCTGGCTATGGAGACAGCATTGAACTTGAATTGCATGCGGGGGCAGAGCCAAAGAGCATAATTTCATGAAATATTAGGTTAATAAGCAAGTAATACATGATGGAAATGTCCTTGTCATTCTTCCACTGTCTCTCTCTCCCTTTTTCTTTTTAAGGGATTAGGGTTCATTCGGTCACCCAGGCAGGAATGTAGTGGAGCGATCATAACTCACTGCAGCCTCGAACTCCTGGCCTCAAAGCAATCCTCTTGCCTTGGCCTCCCAAAGCTCTGGGATGACAGGTGAGTCACCCTACCTGGCCACTAAATCCTGTTTTTAAAGGAGACTTTAGTATTGCTTATTGAGTCTCATCTTTGAAGGTAAAATTTGTCTCATCTTCACCTTGGAGTTCTTGATCTTGGCTCCTTCTAGTCATTTAGCTGAATGGCAGGTTTTTTGTTTGTTTATGTGTTTGCTTTTCCTTTGTGCTTTTCCTTTTGAAAAAGAAAATTTAGAAATTCATCTCCTTCCCCAAATCCAAGCTTTCCACTCAAGCAGACACACAAATCACTGCTAAGACTGGGATACCATCTGAGGCAAATTCCAACTGGATCAGGGTTTCCATACTATTTTCCTTTCCTCTTTGTCTATTTTAGAAACAGGAAGATAAGACCACCCTATGGGACCAAGCTCAGATGGGATCTCTGAATAAATTCCCTGGGAACCAAGGGGTGAGGAAAAGCTCTGGGAATCTGAATAGGTTTGCCAACCCTGTTTAGTGGAAGCAGGTGCTGAGGGACAGCTGGAACACAAGTGCTCCTCCCAGAGAAAGGTGGTGTGCCTCCCAAGGCTCACTCACTGAGCAGAGGTGTGGGGGATGGGGCCCTGGGAGCCCGTACTTGCCATGCCTCCGAGCATGGGTGTTCCCTCTCTGAAACAATCAATAAATAAACAAGTAAATCCACAAGAGAACACCTCCTAATAGTTCAGATTCCCAGAGACCTCGCAGACCACCCTAGTAGGATGTTTCTCAACTGCCAACCAGAAAAAAAAAAAAAAGAGGAGTAAAAGGAAGAAAATGAGCCCTTTTCCTTTTCTTGCCATTTTTATCAAAGTTCAACCTTTCATCATCATGTAAGTAGTCAAAGCTGTTACAAGCCTACTGCTGACACATCAAACGCTTTATCTACAGTCTGGCATGCTTCCAGGGAGATGAAAAGAACAATCACTCAGAACTCACACCTCCTATGAGCTAGCCATTCCTAAAAGGAAGGAAATAATACCATTGTGCAGGAGAAAGGGTATTTTTCATGTTCTCCAGACTGTCTACACCACGACAATGCTAAGGCTATGTACTAAGGAGGAAGCCACATGAAGGCCTCTGACCACTGAAGACTTTCTAGAAATACTGAACTGCAAAGACAGAAACCCTAGCAATCAACCAATGAACTGTTTTCCTAAAATCTTTTTGTTGACCTTTAAGTTTTGGCTACCTAAAATAGTTTATATATGCCACATGCTTTATATATTTTATTTTATTCACACAGTGTTTATAGGGATTTATCATTTGTCTCAAACTAGGTTTACAGAGGGTAGAAGCCGTACTAATTATTATTTCTTCTGTGTTCCACAGCATGTAGTCACAAAGTAACATCAGAAGTCTTTGGTTTTCAGTTAAACACCTACTTGTTAGGTTGTCAGTTAAAACTGAAAATAATTCAGAAATGTTTGTGTGCTCCAGTGAGATTTCTTGAGGTACAAAAATATGTGTTGTCTTGAAATGAATTCCTGTTCATTAAGATATATCTGAACCTCCCTAGCTGTATTGACAAAATTACTTAAGTCTTTGAGGTTTTCCTTAGTATGACTGAATACATACTGAAAAATAAGATTATATTTAAATTTCATTTTACCTTCTGAATAGCAGTTGACTAGTCACAGCATTTTGGCTTTTGTTCACCCATTCAACAAACATTTAGGTTTTAATATGTCAGACACCATGATCTTTCAATGGAAAATTTCAAACTCTTTGGTATATATTGTTATATTCAGTGTTCTAATTTGCATCAAGTGGCAATTTCTTAAAATTCTAACAAAATCTAAAAAGTTGTAAGTACAATGTCATGGAGTTCTATAATAAACACTCTGGCCTCCATCAAAGGACACTATCCAGACAGACTCAAGGTGTATGGCAGTATTCGTTCAAACAAGTGCCACTGATAAGGAAAACCCCCACTTAAAATCCTTTGCTAGTCGAAAGAATAATAGGCTTCCAGCTTTGAAGAGATTCCACATGTAGTATGTAGGAATTTCTAACAGGCACAATGAATATTGGTTAGTTAAAATTAGAAGGATAATTTGTAACCTTCACAATGTTTATGTAATCATGAATTAATAGACGCTTTGGTTCCTAACAATTTAAATCCAGATCCCTGCTAAACCCAAAGATAATCATTAACAACGAGTCTTAGGCCTGATTTACTTGCATTAAGCCAACATCATTTTAGTGTTCACTGATTTTGCTTTCAACGATTCACAGCTTTTAACAACAGAAGCTAACCTACTCTTTCTTTCCCATGTACTCTGTGTAACCTGTTTAAAAGTTACTAAACTCTGGAAAGCATTGCTTTGTTTTTAAAAACAAAGGCATGAAGCTTGGGATGGTACAGAAATGTACAGGCAATGAACGTCACAGTAATAGAACACAGATGTCATGGGAACGTTCTGAAATGTCGTAGCTTGATGTTAATCTATAGCAAAACTTAACACTTGTGGTTATAAATATGGGCTGTCAAAACCAAGAAGCTGAGCTGGCCTTAGTATCTATACTGGCTCGTCTCCCTGAATTCCGAATTCAGAAATAAACTTCTTTCCTCCTTAGTTCTCTGCATCCTGACTCTCATTGGTGGTGTGAGAGAGCAGCCGTGTGTTTCACAGACCATTTTAACACTCCTGGGTATTGATCTTGTCAATCAGTTTTAAGTTTGTGTTTTGAGACAATCAAGCTGTAAACCAGTCTTGGCAACTTCTCAGGATGATCCTAATCTAGACCAAATATGATCAAAGAAAACCAAGTGTACAGTATGTTGGAACCAGCTATGGTGGGGGGTCCCAGTTTGAGCCAAAGCCAATGTTCTAGCATGTTTGAACAAGTCCAGTGAAGGGGAGAGGTTCACCTGTTGGCTTCTCCTGAGAGAAAAACCACCCTAAGGGAGGAAGAGATGAAACATAACAGAATCACCTAGTGACTGAGGCTGGCAGAAGGATGGTGTTATCATCAATATACCCCAGCATCTGTCACTCAGATTATCCAAGTTCAGTACCACAGATGCCTGTGTTGGTCCTAGGGAAGAAAAAAAAAATTCTGAAAGTAAAAACTTAAAAGAACTTTGTCACTAGAATCTTTTTGAAGTATCCAAGGACAGGCCCTATTGATTTGGGACTACTATAATTGAGTAAAATACATAGACAGGAAAATGATACAGAGACCTTCACCAGAGACCTCCACACTGCTTTGTCATCTGAGGTCTCCAGGATATTAGTTGTAATGTGCAATCACATTAGTTGCAATGTGCAATGTGCAATGTGGTGGAAGTAGAATCCACGCCAGGCATAGAACCAAAGTGCCTAGAAAAATGATGGCAATGCCAAACAGAGGAAACAATGACAGACAGACATGGCAGAAGATAAAATCTTTTCCAGCCTAGGAAAGTGATATTTCCTCTATCTTGAACCCTGACTTTTTAGGAAGACTGTCCACCTTCCTATAGAAATATGACTAATGTCAACAATGTTCAGCATTTGGCAGTATAGCACATATCCTCAAAACAGGAAAGTTCTCTGACAAATGGACTCATATATTGGCCATGCATGTAGAAAAAGTGCTTGACCTCTTGTAGAAACAATGAGTTATATTAAATGGAGCCTCTTCTGGACTAATATTAGGCCAGGTTCAGAAGCATCACCTTGAAACCTAAGCCAAAACATGCTACTGAGAGGCCAGGAGGAAATAGGCACCTTAGGGAGGTTGCAGCTAAATGGAAAGCCTGTCTGGTCATGAGGTCTGAGTCAACAGCAGCTGCATAACTGTAATAACATGTTTAACCACTCCAGAGGTCTTTTTCAAGAAGGATAGAGAACCATAGGACTGAATAAGTTAATTTCATAACCTTATTAAAAGATATACCCAGACAATACAGTTAGTACCTTATTTCAGAAAATCATACAGAAAGGACAATTCAGTACTTTCTTTTACCCATGTCTAGAAAGAGAGAGAAGTTCAAGAGCTTGCCAGGACTACCCTAAATGTTTCAATGAAAGCCAAAGACAATCTCAATGATTCCTATGAAGCCAATGAAAGACAAGTGGAAGACCAACTTCAACTAGAATTCAGGGATGTCCAATCTACTTAAAAGAACTGTCAGGGCTTCTGTGGTTAATGAACCAGAGACAAGTCCCTCAAAACATGTCCAGGGGCTTCCTCAAAGACCAGTGTTGAAGGGAAATATTCTTGGGGCAAATATCTAGAACTCAGGAACATAGCAATTCAGAAATCTCCACCATTTTATTATACTAGGTTAACTTAAGGATGATGGCAATGTTTTCTTTAAAACAGGCAGATTAAGTGAAAGTTTATATATTAAAAGTTGAATATCCAGCTCTTTTATGATCAAAAAAATCCAGAAAATCACTTCTTAGATTGTTCTTTAATATTTATAAAGAGCTTCAGCTGTCAGTACTACATTTGGTTGCCAAGTTCAGGTAACTGATATAATCAAGTAACTCAATGTATCTAACCAGCTCATGATCAGAACATTGCTGGTTCTTATTGTTTGAACATATTTGTTCTGCACGTTCACGAGTATATAGATTGTGGATATTGCTAGCACAGGGAAGTGGTTCTCTTAATATTTAGATAGTACATTAAATGTTTATTTACTGCAAGTAGCTACCTGATAAGGTCTGTTCATGAATTCTGCAGATGAAACTCCAAAGCAAAAGGTCTTCATCTCCCCTCCAAACATTCTTAAGGTGGAAAATACACTCATATTTATATTACATACTTCACCTGAAATGCATTGTATGGACTATCATGTGCAGTGACTATTTTGTGTTTTTGTTTTAGGAAGGTGTTTTTGGTAATCTAGGACAAAGAATATGAACTACAGAGTCCTTTAACTGGTCCAGGTTGAAGTAAACTTGAGACTTAACTCTTGCTCCCTCATTCCCAAACCCTCCCAGTCTCTGACTTTAAAATCACAAGTGGACTACTCTCTTGACTCAATCATGCTGGAAAAATGACTTCTGTCATTACAACAGTAATAAAACATACCACAGTGGGGAAACATAGGCAACCATGAGAGGATAAGTGTTCAAAATCAATATTTCTCAGAGGGTCCAATAAGTTTTACTTTAAAATATAGAAACATTCTTAAAACTTGGAAATGAAAGAAGCAGTGTTTGCCCCAAAATTGTTCGTAGCAAAAATTTTAAATGATCCTATTCTCAAACATTTTCCACTCCAAAGTGTACACAGTCACACAGGTAGCCCAAAGTTACGGGTGAAAAACTGCAATTGTTTGTAAAGAGGACATTTCCTTCATCCGATATATAGATGTGAGATTTATAGACACAACAATATCCATGAATGTGAACCTTATACCAAAACTCCAACTAATAGATGATGAATCAAAAATCTGAGAGAAAATAATGACTTTAAAATGTTCATGAAATCCTAGTTCCTAATGACATGAGCAAAGCTATGGCTGAAGCTCAATACAAATCAGGAAATAGTTACAGATTCTAAATCAAGAAGGAAAGCTGGAAACCCACATACTTAAAAGGAACAAGCCCATAGGGTTAAGGGCTCTCTTGGACTCCAAGTTCTATTCCTTGCTGCTTTACATTAAAGTTACTTAGCTTCTTCTAAATTTCAATTTCTTCATCTGTAAATTCGGAGAAACAATAGTATCCCATCTCACAGAGTTTATACAAAGAATAAGATGACGGAGAAAAAGCTTTTAACTCATTGCCTGGAACATAGTAAATGCTCAATAAGTATACGCTATCATAAAGATTGCGGTCAAATTAATTTTGAATCCCAGCCAGCTCCGTAACTTAATAAATGAGTCACCTTGGGCAATTTATTTAATTTGACTCTTAGTAATTTTATCTCTAAACAATGCCACTGTCCTCACAAACCTCTTGTGAAAATTACATGCACAAATATGCTTAAAGTACTCAGGATATTTGATCTATAAACAATATGAATTAAAAATGAATCCCAGCACCCAGGTCCCCACCTCACTGTCTTTGGGTTTAGCCAGTCAAAGTATGTTTCTCTGGCCAAGAGAACAGGGCTGTGAAAGGAACAGGGCTGTGGTGACTTTTCCTCTGAATTAGTTGGAGAACATTTATGTTTTCCTTGGCACCAAGAACACATGGGGTAGTCTTGGGAGTGTACAGTAGTGTATACATCGCCCATGTATTTGCATAAAGTTTCAAAGCACTTTCTTGATATATGCAGTATGACAGATGCTGTCACAATATATTTATATAAGTCCTGTACAGATTTTATAAAATAAACTTGCAAGTGTTTGTTTTCCTAAGGAGGGGTGGTTTATTTGGGGCTTGTTAGGGATAATCACTTCATCTCACTATAGAAAGTAACACATGCTGACACGCTCCCTTTACCAATGCCACAAATAGACTGGTGTTCCCTATTAATACAAGAGGCACCCCGTAGACATAGTAGGTCATTGTATTACCATTTTTAAAATGCCCTTTCTAAATAAAAAAAAAACAACATTGATAGATGTAGTAACTGTAATCCATCTTAGGTCTAGAGAGAAGGATGAAATAGATGGTTGTGACTTAGGCACACAAAGGTCCTTCCACTAATTGTTATATCCCCAGACTGGCTGTCTATCTTTCCATATTCAGGACTTAGCCAGACATAAAAGACAATGACAATTCCTTACAAAAGTATGCCAACATTCATCTCAGACTTCTTTAAGAGCAGCTTAGATTGACCAAATCTTTCCATCAAAAACATCAATGTAATTTCCATTAACAGTCTCCTGTAGCATTTTCTAAACTAGTACTTTGTAGAACCCTGTCTCATAAGAGGTTAATAGTGGTTTCATGATACAGGATTTCTACAAAACATGAGTAATGTTGAGTTAAGTAGGTTTCTTAATTGAAGTACTTGATAGCACATATAGATATCCAATTAGGGAAATATAGGATATGGTGTTCCTCAAACTTTCTTGACTATAGAACACTTTTGTCATGGCACATGAGTCTATTCTGGTACAATATAAAGAAAAGCCCAATTTGGAAAACACTGGTCAACTTCAATTTAACCCTGTTGGTCTTTCCTAAGGATTTATAGCTATATGGTTCTTCCTCTTTGGGGCAAATTTCTTGGTGGCAATTTTCAGTTAAACAACTCTAAATATTGAGCAATCAACTCTAGTCCCCAAAGTCTTTTTCTTCTCATGTATATGATATTAAATAATATGCTCTTCAAATTCAATTTAAGATTACATTCTCATAAATTCCAAAAAACACTCTTGATGTTCTTGGGGGTTTTGTTTGGTTGCTTGTTTTTTTGAAGGATACCGCTAATACAAGCTATCTCAGGATTCCCATTCAAGATTATATATATATTTTTAACTTGTACACATTCTATTATAGAAAAAAAGAATTCTAGGTTTCAGCGTGGCCCTTTCCCAATTTTACAAACCAAGTCACTCTACCAATGTCTGGCATTTGGGGATTATTTATAAATAACCATAGTATAAAAACTCTACCTCCCACATCATCTGAAAATATAGCTGGCTGCAAATTCCCCAGACACACTATGTGGGATATGTGGTTTCCATGCCTTTAAAAGGGGTATTTGTAGGATATGCTGAGGAATAGTTCAGCCATGTCTTTCTCCTGTCTTTCCTAGCCTAACAAACCTGCCCTCAATCCCTGCATCTGGGAGGTCTTAAAAAAGCAACACATTTGAAACAAACAGATCCCTTATAGAATCCTCAGTAGGTGGTGATGGCGGAAACAAAGATCCAAGGAAAAAGTTTGTTTACCCTATGTTACTCCCTTTGGGTGGGAACTCTAGGGTCACAAGTGAGGCTAAGACTGGGCTAGTTTAAGTCAAGAAGCTCAGCAAACAGAGTAAAAAGAGTGAAGCAGGAGCTTTGGGATCAAGCAAGGACAATAGTCAGAGAACAGCAGTGAAGAACAGCTCCCTTTCCTGTACCTCTCCTCCACTGTACTACAGTATTCTGAAGAGGCAGAAGTCAAGATCACATATACTCATGGCTGGTCCCCTTGATATTAAAATTAAAATAATAATATCAACAAAACAGCATTATTTTGAAAAACTGCAAGAAGTTTGAACCAGCTTTCCCAATAATTTTCATTTTTACCCATGACTTTCAAATTTAGCTCAACATGCACAAATAATTTTGTATGTACAGTCAAGGATGCTTCTATTATTCACTACTGTATGCCAGTGCCTAGAGCAATGTCTTTTTCTAATAACTAATCACAAGTTTTTGTTGACAGACGGCAATACCATTGGGTATTCTACCTTCCCTCCTTGAAATCCTAACATGCACTTTTCACAGTTTTACATAATTAACATTTTCTTACCCATTTAATATTCCATTATGGTGACGATATTTTTGATGAACTCATAATCATTTTTCCAAATTCTAATTCTGTCTTTAGATAACAAAGGCCCTACACAGATGCATTCAGGCTAATTTCCATAGCTCAGCCTAGCTGTCCATCTCTCTACATGACAGAATTAGCCAGACGAGAAAGACAAGGACAGTTTGCCTTTACTATACTTGGGCTCTTCTTTCTGCTTCAGGTGAGTAGAGCCTGTGGATAGTGCCTCCTCCCAGGTGGGCAATGTGCATATTTGGAAGCCTCAGGCTTGAAGACCAGCAAAGATATCTTATGGGCATTTCTGGACAAACAGACACGAGCCAAAGGATAATGGCAATGCTACAAAACTTGAAAAAAGAAGAGAAAAATGACTTGCATTATATGTAAACTAGATATGAATTCCTAATCTGTGTCATTATATGTGAAAAACATAGCTTAAACCAGTGGTTTACAAACTTTTTTATCTTGGGACCTTGTTACATTCTTAAAAATTCTTGAACCAACCAAAGAGTTATTGTTAACATGAGTTGTCTCTCTATACATCAATAGTACTGTATGAGAAATAAAACTGAGAAATATTTTAAAGTATTCATTTTATAACAAAATCTCATTACATGCTAACATAAATAATCAATTTTTTTATAAAAAATAACTATATTTTCCAAAAACAGAAAAAAATGGCATAGTTTTACATTTTTTCAAATTTCTTTAATGTCTCACTTAATAGAAGACATTGGATTTTTCTATTTGTTTCTTTCAATATATGGCAATATGTTGTTTTGGGTATAATACATAAAGAAAATCCTTACACAGATAAGTAGTTGGAAAATAGAGTAGACTTTTAATAGCTATTCTATATAATTGTGGATTCTCATCTTTGAAATTATACCAATATGAAACCATACCAATGAACTATTATGTTACAGTAAAATTTATGGTTCTTTCTTATACTTTAAGTGGATATGTTACTCATGCATTATTTTTGTAACATTATGCAATGTTCTTTTGGAAAATAGTGATTTACTTATATCTTCCAAATATTGAAATAATTTGTTACAAAATTTCTAAAATAAGTCACATGTATTAATATTATCTCTTCAGAAAAGTCTTTGAAAAAGACAGCTGTCAAACTCTCAATGGCAGATACAAATTTTCTAAAATTTTAATTTTCACTTGAAAGCTCAAATTTTATCACAGGCAACAAATATTGCCACTTGTTTTCCTTGAAGTGACATGCTTATTTTTTTAAAGGTCTGAGGAAATGTCTGCCAAATATTCAAGTCTAAATAACCATAATATGTCTGTCAAGCAATTCTTTCAAGTAAAAATGGAATTCCATGAAAATAGTATTTGAGTCAGTTTACAATTCAAGTAAATACATAGTATTTTTTCTTTAGTCATTCACTGAATTTCAATATGTAGCAGACTTTTTTGCATACTTATGTTTAAATGGTTCATGGGTAAGCTTTAGTCAAAACTAATACATTTTGGTTTCATTTATGACATTTTAAGTAAATATGGCATTTTCTTTCTTTTTCTTTTGTTACAAAGAGTACATGGTGGTGAATAACACAGTGACTACTAGTGCACTTCAGTGCTATTGCCTTGATCTGTGCTAAGACTCTAGCACTTTTACCTACCATCAGAGCATGTGTGAGCATAGCTTTAAAAAAAGCAAATGATGTCTTTGTATTATAATAAAAATAGTTTTGACCTCATGAACCCCCTGAAATGGATTTGGGGACTCCCAGGGGCCCATGGATCACACGTTCAGACGTTGAGAACTACTGACTTAAATGCTTTGACTTTTCCATTCTTGAAGTCTACCTCCATGAAGTAATTCTCGGAACAATGATAAACAAACCAAAGTACAGCAGCACATTTGGGTCATGGAAATGAACTCTATGGTCCCGGAGAAACACTGTACATCACCACTTACATTGGCAAGTTCACTTAGCAGACTGTAATGCCATATGGGCTACGAGGTAAAGAAGAGGAAATCCACAGCCACCCACAGAGCCAGCCAGATATGGGCAATCAAAGCCAGAAAACACCAGTTTTGTTCCAGTAAAACTGTCAAGAATCCATATTAGTCATTTACACCCATATTTTCAGGTATTTAGTAGAAAAAAATAAAGCCTGTTGTGTGGATAAAAAATGAAGTATGAGCCTAAGAGGCAAGACTGAGAAAGAACAGATGCTTACATCTCTAGAGTTTATACTTTTTCTTTAAAAACACATCTGTCATCAACTTAACTAAGAAGACCAACAAAGTACATTTAAAAATAAACACAGTGGCCATTTTCATTTTAGTAACTCTGAATTCTTACAATCAATCTGATGGCCCCAAAAAACCAGCTATCCCTTCTCCAATATGTGAAGCAGGTTGACCTTATAAGATGGCCATTGTTTTAAGCAAACCAGGCCCTAAAAGAATCAGACCTGGTGTGCTGAAGTCAACAGCATGGTCTTTTCAGCTGCGTGCCTAGAAGTTTTATCCAAAGAAAACCAAATGAGAAGTTTCCATAGTTCCCTTATTCCAAACCTATAAAATCTTTGCATTGAGTTGATGCACAAAGAAGAAATCATCCAATGGAAAGCCTGTGAGTCTTGAAAATAATAAGATTTCAATGTTTGTGTTATCCGATAACATTATCCTTTTGCCTTGTTTCCCTGATTCTCCCTCATCCTGTTTTCCCACCACTGGTCCAAATTCATCTACCCAGCACCACAGCCCAAATCCAGTTCCCAAACTAATCAGGGCTAAAGAAAGTAGGCATCACTCAATCTCAACCTCTCTACCCTCCTTCCAACTCCCCAGAGGGACTGGATACTGAATCACTCTTTTTATTAAGCTGGACCACAAAAGAATATTCTAATGCTGAACCCAAAATAGGAGGTCTGGAATTGTTCATGAAACTCCAGAAGAGTTCTTGAGCCTTCTTCCTGACAGCTCCTGACCATGGCCATAAGCTTTCAGACCAACTCACTACACTGCTCCTTTCATCCCACCCTCCCTAGAGCTGAGCAAGTCAAGTGATCAAACCTGTTCCAGTTTCCCAAAAAATGTAAAAAACTAATAGGTAGCTTTAAAATATCCAAGGAGCAATATCTCCAGCACTTTTCTTTTTAGGCACTAGCAACATAGGAACACACTCCAGGCACCCCTGTTGTTCTACAAATCTGGTTCATGGATAAACATACTTGGGACTTAAAATGAGTCTAGGTGCTAATTGAGTCTCCCCATCTGTTCTCACCTAAACTGGTTCATGCTTTCAGGTTGAGCTTCTGACTCAGTCTCTGCTTTAGTCACTAAACGTGTATTTTGCCTGGCATCCAAGGCCTAGAGCCTGCTCCCTCTGCCCCTGATGTTAAAGGATAGATCCTTCTTATAGTAGGTAGAACTTCCTAAAAAGGATCTGACACCTCACTGGATGCCTGCATACCTTGCACTCCTGACTTCTGGAAGTAGGCTTGGCTCTCCTGGGATCTTCTACGTCATCTAAGTCCCCAAGAACGAACAATTTGGCTGAAGTTGGGCTGTGGAGGTCTGATTCCTGTGTGCCTGCCCCTGTCTGGTTCAACCTCAACTTGCTAAACCTACCCTCTACTTCTTTCCCCAGCTGTGCCTCCCAGACAAATACAAACACATATTTAAAAATTAAAGGAGCAATTCATAACACCATTTTAAAAATTATAAATTACTTGACTAAAAAGTCAAGTTAAAGTTTATGTCTTCCTTGGTGAACCACCTTGGAAAGACAATGTTTAGAGAGAAGCAAACCATTTTCAAGCTGATTTATAAACAGCAGTTATGTAATTATATATAAACAATTTGCATGGAGTCTACAGACTCGTTTTATGTATACATTAAGATAGAGCCCCTGAGTCAGTGCTTACCAGTTACCACACCTTTCTATCCCCCACAATTCAGAACATTCTGCATGACCTGACACCTAGAAAAGAATCAACAGTTACACCCTAAGCCAGAGATTTTTCTATTCAGAGAAATTTTCTTCCCTTGAGCACTTGCATCAGAATTATCTAAATCATGCCCTAAAAATGCCTACTGCAAAAAAAAAAATGAACTCACCTTATACTTGCTGTATTAGAATTTGAGTGCAGAGCCTAGGATTTTAATAAACACTTGCATATTCAGGATATGTATTATTACTAGTATTAGTATCAGAATGTGACATTTTGGAATAATGGGGTTAATAAAGAGAGGAAAGTGCAAAAGACCTAAAACAATCCTCATGTACCACTACAGGACATCCACAGGCAATGTCTAAATTGACGAATCAAGAAAGAGTGGAACATGCATATTCTTAAGCAATATGGAAAAAGACATCAGAAGAAACAGCTAAAAGCATTGGAATGGGACACGTATGGCGATACAAGGCAGGGTTGGAAGGAGTGGTCATTACTGTTTTTGTTATTAACTTTTAGCGCTATTTGATTTTTTTTTTACCATTCCTACATGAAAAAACAAAAATTCATTAAAAATAAAGAAGACAAAATACTCTATTATTCAGATTTCTTATGTATTGATACTAGTATTTCCATTGTATTTCTATTAAGTTATGGGAGTAAGATGACACTTTTTGAAAAATAACCATAGGAATCAAGGGCAACTGTTTTTTGCATCTTGTTTTGCTTTAACAGAAGACAACATGTATCAACATATTATTTTAACCCTTAAATTCTTAGAGGTCTGCTTCATTAAATAAATAAAGACATTTCACAGAAACTTTCCTCTCAATAAAATGAGCAAAAACACTACTAAATTCCCACAAGTGATCTCAAATGGATTCTAAATATAACTTGGATCACTTCAAATTTTCTGTGTGATAGCCATGCAATTCCTACTAAAATGTCACAGCATGAGGCATAATCCAATATTCACTAAAAACTTCTGCAATTTCTCTTTAACCAATCTTTATGTCAAATTTGTATAATAGGAGTTGGAGTTCATGAGTTTAGGCCCTTGGGAGACTTAAACATGATTTAGAAATTTGGCAAAGAATGCTGGAAATCGGGAGGGATATTTTCAGGACAGCAAAGATAGAAATATGGAGAGAGGCAGGGCTCGGTGGCTCAGCCTGTAATCCCGTGCCTTGGGAGGCTGAGGTGAGTGGATTGCCTGAGCCCACGGGTTCAAGACCCACCTGGGCAACTTGGCGAGACCTCATCTCTACAATAAATCAAAAAAATTAGCCAGGTGTGGTAGTGCGTGTCTGTAGTTCCAGCTACTTGGAAGGCTGAGGCGGAAGGATGGCTGGAGCTCAGCAGGTCGAGGCTGCGGTGGCTGGGAGCGGCCACTGCACTCCAGTCTGGGTGACAGAGTGAGACTCCAACTCAAAAAAAAAAAAAAAGAAATATGGAGAGAGATAGAAAACAGGAGAAACAGGAAGGACAGAGAGCTAAGAAGACCTGATTCTAACATCCCTCAGCCACTGGGGTGGTGGTTCTCCTCTTCTGTCAAGAAAGCACACAAAGGCACATAACCCTTTCCCACACTAAGTAAGCTAAATCTTTGTCACCCAAGTGCCATCAGACTTCTTTCTTTCCCAGTCAAGGGTTACAATAAGAGAATATTTTAACTAAGGAGTCTGAGCTCTCAAAGATGTACGAAGATGTCACCTAGCCTTAGGTGACAAACCATGACAGCTGTGGGTATTGGTACAAACAGGGTAAATAAGTTATCTATCATCAAGTCATTATTTCTTTGGTGTCACTTGGGAAAACCTAAAGAACTAGTGCATGAAGGAGGTTAAGATCCAAAGAGATGCCATTTTCATGAGAAGACACTTCTTGTACAAAGTGAAGCCCAAGTTCTTTCCCCTGTGGCCCTGTCAAACAGTCTTGATTCATTTTATTGCTAATCTCAAAGAGTGTTCCAAATTGGCTCAAACCCCCGCAGATCACATATCAACCTCCATTGTAGGAGATACATTACTGTTCACTTTTGACTTCCAAAGAGAAGCTCAGAGGATGGTGAGTCATGCTATCATCCCAGAGAGCATGAGGCAACTACTGTATCTGAGACAAACTCTGGACCATGCAGGGAAAAGGAGAGTATTGTTTGAGTATTTCACCAATGTGATCAATCTTTTCCCACCTCTTCTCTTGTTTTTTGTTTTTTGTTTTTGGCAAACCTTAATGGGATTGGTTCACTCAGTCATAATCTTGTTAAGTGAAGCCAAATCTAAATATCTAAATTGCCTTGCAGGCTATTTCTTATTCTAGGCTGAGCAGTAGAAAGTTGCCTACAACAAGGGTCTATTATGTGTCCTGTAGAGTCTTAAGAAAGACTTGAAGCAAATACTGAGTTAGAGTTTCCTGATTGGGAAAATGTTTATGAAGGAGTTCGGGATTCTTCCTCAAGTGTTTTGAAGTCTCAAATATTTTGAAGTCTCCATCGAAGTATGGAATCTACAAGTTCATCTGCCATAAGAGGCTGTTGAAATGGGGAGAGGAGTTGCCTGAACAGCTTCTCCCACTGTGAATTTCCCCAAACTTAGCACAGGATGAGGAAAGGTAGCATGTGGGAAATAAACTCCAGTTGGAGCCCCTCACAGAGCATCCCCAGCAAAATGATACAAGGATAGTAAGTCCTATTGAATGGGAGTTTTTCGGTTTCAAGCCTCTAATATTTCAAATTAAAGCAGTTTCCAGACTGCTGTAGTTTGAAAAGAATCCCTAAAAGGCCCACCATATGATAATAGGGCTTTGGAAGTTTCTACACAAGTAAGACACTTTTCATTAAACCAAGAGGCCTTCAGAAGCCATGATTGACAAGCACCATGGAGCAGAACAATCATTAAATTTTTTGACAAAGATCGTCATCATGAATTTTTGTATTACCTCTTGCTCACTGGGATTTCATCACTGCCAATCACTCTCTTGGAGCAGGGCTATTCCACCAGGAAGTAAGTTCCCTGATGGCAGGGCTCATCTATCTATTCCCTGCAACATTAAAGCTTTTGTACCATGTCAGACACTCAATAAATATTCAATGGGTGGAGGGATGAATGGACCAAGTGCAAAGTGATGGGTACAGTTTATACAACTTGGCATTTTCTTAGGATAATAATGTCCCCAGGAATGAAGCATTAACCAGGGACCTACTATGCATCTTTTAAGTTTCTACCACATCAATATAAGCCAGTGGGAAAAGAATGTTGGTCTGGTGCCTTCAGTAAAGCATCAGAAAATAAACACAAGTCAAAATTTTCCAACAGATTCCTTGAAGATCTAATTTGGAGTCAGAATTTTGTCCCAGTTCTAGCTCAGTTGTTTAACTGCTATGTAAGCATAGGTGTAATTGTCTCTCCTGACAGCAGCGATACCTACCTTCAAAGATTGTTGTGAAGCCGGGCTCGGTGGCTCAGCCTGTAATCCTGTGCCTTTGGGAGGCTGAGGTGAGTGGATTGCCTGAGCCCGTGGGTTCGAGACCCGCCTGGGCAGCGAGGCCTCATCTCTAAAATAAATCAAAAAAAAATCAGCTGGGCATGGTAGCGCATGCCTGTAATTCCGGCTACTTGGAAGGCTGAGGCAGAAGGATCACCGGAGCCCAGCAGGTCGAGGCTGCGGTGGCCGGGAGCGGCCACTGCACTCCAGTCTGGGCGACAGAGTGAGACTCCAACTCAAAAAAAAAAAAAAAAAAAAAAGATTGTTGTGAAAACTAAGTAAAAATATCTCACATAAGCCTTCATACACAGTCCCTGGCATATTTCAGATTAAAATACTACTTTTCCTTAGGTTTATAGTTGTATAAAAATTACTCACTTTGATTAGATTTGAATTCATTAAGTCAGATTAAAATCTTTTTTTTATCAGAGAATATAGTTTATTTAGAAAACAAATTAGAGAGAGTGAAAGAAAGAGATGATTCCCCTCCCCAAGGGAGGAGAGGGGGCCAAAGTTTAAGAAAATATGGTCTGGCCATAGCTCAAAGAGCACATGGCCACACCATAGCTCAGCAAGGCAATGGCTGCAATGGCTATATTAAAATCTTTTAAATGAGAAAACATCTAGAATATTTTTTTAAAACTATGTCATTACACAGTGGCACAAGACAATTAGTCTCACTTAATTAGATAAAAGAAATCTTTGCTACAATTAATCACTCAGTGTTGCCAAATAATTCAGAGATAATAAACATCAGTTAGAACTCAGTTAGTTAGTCATCCTAAAATATTATTCTAAAAGTTTCAAAAATTTTTTGAAATCTTCTTCCCATATTCTCACTAGCTTCTTTCAAATAAAGAACCGTTTCATCAACAAGCCTGTGATTTTCTATTGCATTAAAGTTTGTGAAGCATTTCCTTCTACAACAATTATGAATATTTATAAAGCAATTATCAAACTAGAATGGAGAAGGTCAGTTAAACTAATCCTTTATTTATTTTAGGCCTCTCTTTACACACACACACACACACACACACACACACATACCATAACATATAACATACGCACATGTGTATATATGTGTTGGATGCATATGTGTGTATATACATGTGTACATATTTTTTAAGAAATGAATACTTCAGAGAGGAAAAATGATTACATTTTATGTTTTGGGAAATACACTTATAAAAGGTAAAATCTAATCCTATAATTTTGGGATGCTGAGGCAGAAAGATTGCTTGAGCCCAGGAGTTTGAGACCAGTCTAGACAATATAATGAGATCTTGTCTTCACACACACAAAAAATTAGCCAGGCATGGTGGTGCATGGCTGTAGTTCAAGAGGCTGAGGTGGAAGGATAACCTAAGCTCAGGAGGTCGAGGCTGCAGTGAGCCTTGATTATACCACTGCACTCCAGCCTGAGCAACAGAGTGAAACCCCCAACTCCAAAAATAAAAAAGGTAAAATCACGCTGCCTGCAAAGCTGACTAGTGATGGCTTTCCCTGTCCTCATTTTGTCCATTACTGATGGGCACTCTTGCCTGCTGGGACTCAGCAGACACATCCCTAAGAAAACAATCATGGATAATCCAATCCAGTCATCCTACGCATTAAGTTCTCTCCCAGGACATCACCTTCTGTCCTCTTGTTTTATTTTTTCCATGAATAAAGACCACATGTATCAGAAGCATATAGGAAGTTTGGGTAAAATGCAGATTCCCATGGAGTGCCCAGAACTTCAGGATCAATATTTCTGGGGACCACAGAGGCCCAGGAACCCTCACTTCATCAAGCACCCCGTGTAATTCTTAAACACACTAGAATTCAGGCATTGCTAAACTGTACATACTTACCAAGATGACTGTCATCCATACCCATAGACATTAAGACAGGTGAGATACCCCCTTAAATCTGTAACTTAGGCAAAACCCTGCTCTTATCCCGTAAAGCTGACTGCTGGTGGACTTCTACACCTAATATCAAGCAGACAAGAAAAACTGAACTCATTTGCAATTGTTCTACTCCAAAATCCATTGTCCACACTCCAGAGGAAAGTCTGATCAGGTTTTCTCACTGCTTAAATCTTTCAGTGGCTTCTGTCTGCCCTCAGGGCAAAATCAAAGTCAATAAGGAACTATTACGCCTACTTCCATCGCCCACTCCATTCATCCTAAACCACATCTAGGATGTTTCATGCTTTCTCTGGGCTTGGGGCCTTTGTACATGCTGTTTCCTCTGCTTCCTTTCCAAATTCTTCTTTGCTCTGGCACATCCACATTCATGTTCCAGATTTCAGCGGCTATCACTTCTCCTGAAAGATCTTATGAAACAGCATCCCCCAACCCCTGCCATAGCCAGTGACCTTCCTGTGCAGTCTCACTGGCACATTCTACTAGTCTCTAGCGCACCAATTACTCGAGTACAAACCTTCCAAAGTACTTCACACCACTTCACAGTCATTGACATCTTGTTTAGTACCTGCTAGGGCATTTACTTTCATTTTTCACTATAGGTCCAGGAAGCAGGAGCCATATCTGTCCTATCCACAATGGTATCTTGGCATGTCACACAAGGTGTGACTCACAGTAGAGCTCAATGTGTATTTATGAAATGAATAAGTGAACAGATGAATGGTCCTTGCTGCCCAAACTCCCTAAAATAGGAAAGGGATGTTTTGAACCTGTGAAATCACTCCAAGGAGACAACCAAACTCAGCAACATCAGGCAGCTTTCCACGAAGGCTGCGTGAGCTCATCCTCCACGGACTGCATTGAGGTTGGGAATACAAACAATGCAGATCAGAGAAAGAAAAAAATGTTTCTAATGTGTCTTGGCTCCCAGAAGGAAAATCTGAGTGGGAGCTGCTGAGACAAGAGTCAGCCTTGGGTAGTGGAGCCCTTGATCTTGGTCCTCTGACAGAGAATCACTCCTCGTCTGCTAACATGGAGTTTCCTCCAAATCCCAGCTGTCCATACCATGCAATTTATGAAGGAATCAGAGTCCGAGTCTCCACTGTGTGGGAGCTGTTTGGAAGCCGAAGAGAGGAGGGATATTCTTTTCCTGCTTTTCCAAAGCTGCATTCTAGACACAGTGATGCAATCCTACAGGCAACTCAATCTCCAAAGCAAGATGCTCATTCTCCAAAGATCACCATCTTCCAGGGAATAATTAAGGAAGTTGTCAAGCAGGTCTTCCATCTGTGGGCTATTGCTCACTAGACCTCTGGAAACCTGCAGTCTTCTTTTCCCGTCCTGAACACTAATGAAAACTGTACAAGATCAGGTACAGGGGTCTTTCTACTGCACAGCTGTGCAAACTCCACTCTGAACCAAGGCAAGCAGCACATTTCAATTCCAAGGTGAGGTAAGGACCATGTGGGCTAAACCACATGTTGTTTTGTTTTGGTTTTTTTTCCTCTTTTCATGGTTTTGTTTTGTGATTTTACCTCCTGGGAATTTGTCTTTCATCTTCCAGATTTACAGGGGGAAAAATGAGACAACTTCCAAGGGGCAAAATTTCACTGCCGCATGGTTCCTCTCCAGCATGAAACGTCTCAGAAAGTATTTGTGATAAAGACAAGGCAGTCCTGCATCAAAAGGATCAGGAACTTGAAGCATTAAACAAGTGAGAGCCATGTTTGGGATTGGAAATGAAACACGGGACATAGCAGACTTGTCTTGGTGTCCAGTTTCATCTTTCAACTTTTGTGAGGTGTGCAGGATTTTGCCAGGGTCTTTTGAAGGTGACAATAAGATTCATATACAGCTTTTCTAAATGAGGATCTGAAGGTTATAAAACTAAGCCCACCTTCAGTGTTAGATATCTGCTTGCTTATTCTGGCTTTGAAAGACTAGAACCATATAAAATTTCTCAATATGTGCTAAAGGCATGGCTTCTCTTTATATTTTAGGGCAGTCGGGTGGAGGGTGGCAGAGGGAGCAGGTTTCCATTTGGTTGCTAAGAGAAAAAATGTTCCCTTATGTTCCCAGATCTCTTCTTTGAAGTCACCTATTTTTCTATATCCATAATTAGAGCCTTCACACCTTATGTACTCTGTTTTCTTCTAGCAAGGAAGGTTGAAGGGCAAACTGGATGTGGATACTGGTGACGTCAAACTCGGTAAACACAGCGCAGGGCACAGACAGTGGTTTTGGATACCAGCATTGGCAGGATAAGTAGTGGATTTTTAGGCCAAATTGAAGTAATGCACCCTTGCCCAATCCTCATTCATAAAACTCAATTACTAGTTTTTGTTGACAAGTTTAAGTGTCTTTGGTGGAGGCCCCCAGCAGAGGAGCCTGGATCTCCCAGGAGAGAGCAACCCAGGTGTCGGTGAGATCAAATGTGGAAAACAATAAGTTAGACACCCAGGCTTCCACGCAAATCAACAGCTGGCTTGCCCTTTAGTTCAATGGCTCCCAAAGCATGGATGAACAGCCTCAGTATCACCTGGGATCTCCTTGAAATGCAGATTCTCAGACTCTGCCTCAAACCTACTGAATCAGTCTCTCTTTTTTTTTTATAGTTTGAATCTTGTTTTGTTTTTTAATTTTTGATTTTAAATATGTGGGGTAAATATGAGGCCCAGTAATTTGTGTGCTAACAGGAATTTCCGGGAATTAAAGTTTGAGAATCACTGCTTAATTCAAAGGTTCTCAAACCTGGTTTATCATTAGCATAGCAAGGAAGCATTTGAAACCATTCAGATTCCAAGTGCCTCATACCTACTGAACTAGAATCTCTTCAAGTTGAAAGGATCCACTTTCAAAAGAGACCACTGCCTGACTCACTCTACTCACCCAGCACAGTAAGCAAAAATGTCCTCTGGAGTGACTGGTGTTCTGCAGAATGCTAGGACGCTGACAGTTCTCCAGTTCCTGTTCTAATTCCTAAAGACATCATGCTTCATGCAGTCTCAGTAATGTCCTTCTGGGTTTAACTTCATGTTGATTTCTGACTTAAAATCAAGGTGATTTCTGCTGCTTGTAGTAACATTGACAAACACCAACATTTCGCCTGGAAATTCTGAATTTACACCAACACCTATTAAATGACAAACTGCCCCAGTACTTCCATCTCAGCAAAAAAAGGTTTTTCCTAAAAGTATTGGAAGAATGGGTTTGGCAGGGGAGTTACAAGACAAACTTAGGTGTGAGGGGGAAGTTACTCAAATAAAACTGCAAAAATGGGAACCACAGAGGATGGTACATTAGGAAAAATTTAACATCTAACATATGTGAGGTGATAAAAAGACAACGCAAGCATTTAAAATAAATTCAAGTCTCAATTCAGACTCAGAGTAATTCCATTCCAGGAACAAAAAGAAATTTCAGGTATGATCTCTAAAGGTAGTCAGAAATCTGAGAAATCATAAAAGTTGAAAATGTGCCAGAGACAGGCCAAGGGTGAATATTATCCTAATTTTAAAAGAGATAGAGAGGTGGATTTTAGAAATTTCAGACCACCAAGTTTGACTATTTGCTTTAGAAATTTCAGGCATTACATTAAACAGGTAGGGCTGAATACTCATGGAAGAAAGTAAAGCAATTGTGGGTATTTGCAACAATTATTCAAGAAGCAACCACAGCCCAACCCCTCTAGAGACTGTTTCCTATAGTTACTGGAGATCAAGGGATATTTGAGCTATGCTTTCTCTTTACTTCAGTAAGGTAATTGGCAAATATCTCATTATTCTCCTGGGAAAAGGATAAAATTATTTGGAATGAATGGTAAATACCACCCGAAAGTTTTCGCAATAAATATAATTGGGGATAGAGTGTGGTCCTAATCGAGTGTTTTTTGCTTGTTTATCTTTATTTTGTTTTATTTTATTTTGGTAGAGTTAAGGTCTCATTATGTTGCCCAGGTTGGTCTCAAACTCCTTCCTTCCACCCTTCCAAAGTGCTAGGATTACAAGCATGAGACAACACACCTGGTTCAAGTTTCCAGTGCTCTCTCTCTCTTTTTTTTTCCTCTCTCTCTCCCCCTTTCCCTCTCCCTTTCCTTCTCCCTCTCCCTCTGTCTCTCCCTCCTGCCCTCATTTCCTCTCTTGCTCTTGCCCTCTCTCCCTCTCTCCCTCTTGGGATAGTTTTCTAATGTCCTATTTCAATGAAACACTGAAACCATTATTCCAAAAATGCTACCATACTGGCTCATAAAGACATGTTATTTTTCAGGAGCACCATGTCCAGAGGATGAACTTACTCTCGAATCCTTTCTGCTTGGGCCCCATTGCTGAGAGCAGGGTCTAGGAGCTCTAGACTCAGGAAATATTCCCCATTATTCAGTCCCACAACATTGCTAGTCTAGAGGGCTCCATCTTCACCAGATGTCCTTTCTGAACATAACTAGCAGACAATGAAGAAAAACTGGTATTACTCTAAAAGAACAAATGTTTTGTGTGCTCAACTGCAAAGGGAATGCACCTTTCCCCTTTTGAAGTTAACCAAACTTTTTTGTTCATTGCTTCTCTCTCATATGGAAAGTTGGAAGCTTTATCACAAGCAGCAACCGTGGCGCTGTTTCACCCACAGGCATATGCAGGTTATTAGCCACAGTCCTCATTCCTCCCTAACCTCAAGCTCCTATAGGTAAAATTCCCATAGACTTAGATTTACTTTATTGATAACGGCATCAATCTTAATCGTTATCACAACATCAATCTTAATAGCTATCATTTGGTGCATCATACCAAGTATTAGGTGCTTTTTTAAGAAGTTTTTTTTTTGAATCGGGTTCTCATTCTGTCTCCCAGGCTGGAGTACAGAGGCATGATCATGGTTCATTGTAGCCTTGACCTCCCGGGCTCAGCAATCCTTCCACCTCAGCCTCCCAGGTAGCTGAGATTACAGGTGTGCACCACCACACCCAGTTAATCTCTTTATTCTTTTTTAGAGATGAGGTCTCACTTTTTCTAAGATCTTCTAACAAAACTTTTAATCTTCACACAACACCGTGAAGGTCTTATTATTATTTTCTATTTTACAGATAAAGAAACAAAGGCACAGAGCAGTAAACTAACTTGTCCAAGATCATACAGCAAATTAAATTAGTGATGGAATTTGAATCAACCCAGGTAACTAGGCTCCAGAATTCAGTTTTCTTTCTTTCTCTCTCTCTCTCTCTCTTTTTTTTTTTTTTTCAGTTGGAGTCTCACTCTGTCACCCAGCCTGGAGGGCAGTGGCACGCAAACACCCACCGCAGCCTTGACCTGCTGGGCTCAGGTGATGCTTCCACCTCAGCCTTCCAAGTAGCTGAAACTACAGGTATGTGCCACTATGCCTGGCTAATTTTTCTTGATTTCTTGTAGAGATGAGGTCTCGCCAATTTGCCCAGGCTGGTCTCAAACCCATGGGCTCAGGCAATCCTCTCACCTTGGCCTCCCAAAGTGCTGGGATTATAGGCATGAGCTACTGTACCTGGCCAAGAGTCCAGTTTTCTTAACCTCTATGCTACATTCAACTTGTCTTTACTTTGGCATATGTGTCTCTTAACCTAGAAGAACTTTAGTCTACGTTTAGATGAATCTTCAGAATACACCCAATCCTGACATAAACAGCATGAAATGAGAGGCCCTTTTTATAAAATAACAAGGATATTTAATGTTCCACCTCCCCCACCGTGCAAGGGACATTATAGTGGATAGAAATACTATGTGCGTATTACAGGAAAAAATAAATAAATAAATTTGTGAGCAGCCTTTTAAAAAGAAGAAAATACAGCCGGGCTTCATGGCTCAGCCTGTAATCCCACGCCTTTGGGAGGCTGAGGTGAGTGGATTGCCTGAGCCTGCGGGTTCGAGACCCGCCTGGGCAACTTGGCGAGACCTCATCTCTACAATAAATCAAAAAATCAGCTGGGCGTGGTAGCGCATGCCTGTAATTCTGGCTACTTGGAAGGCTGAGGCGAAGGATCGCCGGAGCCCAGCAGGTCGAGGCTGCGATGACCGGGAGCGGCCACTGCACTCCAGTCTGGGCGACAGAGTGAGACTTCAACTCAAAAAAAAAAGAAGAAAATACTAAAAATATACCAATAAGCTTACAGTAATGAAAATGAATCATTTGATATCTATTCTTGCTAACAGAAGATGTGTAAAGCATACAAATATTATCTCAATTGTGCTGACTTGACTATTTTATTTAGTGAACCAATAAAAGACATATGATGGCTTTTTGAAGTTAACTTACAATCTCAATGTCCCAATATCATTTTCCTATAAAACCTTAAGTTGCCCAACCAGGAATTCTTATACTAAAAGTGTTTTCAAGGCCTGAGTCTCCCAGATCGGGAGGAAATTTCACACTCCAAGGTACTGGCCAGGCACAGTACCATATAGTAAGGTCAGGAGACTCAACAGACCCGAAGGATAAATGGGCTGCTTTGACTGGCTGGAATTCATCATATCACAATGATGCTTTCAAGGGTCATTGACAAGGGATGTAGAGCGGCCTCACATGCATTCACAGGGCACAGATGTCTTGTTTGAAGCATATTTCTCCTCTCTTGGCCTCCTAAACATTAATGCTTTCCTATGCATTCAGGGAAGCTTCTTATCTGCTGTCTCTTCTCTGTAAACAGTATCTGTTGCTCCACATCTCTGATCACACTGACCCACCATCAAAAGCACTCATAGTCTTCCAAAACCATCTCCTTCTGGTTTGCTCTCCCCTACTTGCCTTTCTCATATGTCCACACATTCAAAGGGGGGAAAAATAACCTACAATGTGCCTTTTATAAATAGGTTCTGTAATACTCCTTCGATTTAATACATTGCTTACTATTCATTTTATCCATCCAACAAGTAGTCAATGAGCACTAGTATTTGTCAGCTATTATCCTGGACCTTCAATGATGATCAACAACAGACAAGGACCTTACCCTGATGGGGCTTACAAAGTTATCAGAGAACAGGCAGTGAGAGAACCCCACAAAACGATAATCATTCAGCAGTAAGTGCAATGTGGAAAAGGAGATGGAATTATGAGAAGGCTTTAAAAGTTTTAAACAGAAAGAGGACATGATCAGATTTTCATTTTTAGAAGTACATTGACTAAAAAACATATATATATTCATAGTGGCTGCAGCTTGGCTGTTGCCAACTATCATCAATGGCTGCTACAACTCTTAGGTGGAAAGTTAATGAGAAACTTTAAAATGGATGGATCACACCTGTAACCACAGGCTAAACTTTACTTCACAAAAATAGGCACAACTAGACAGTAGGAGTCTCCTGATGGAAGTTCTTGATACCAACTACAATGTAGTCTTCCTAGAAAATCAACTATATCTGATCAACCTGGAATGTAGGATTTTGGTAATGACTTTCAACTCTAAATTTACTAAAAGTCATTACATGGTATACTTACAAGTGAATTTATATGTAAAATGATGTGTGAATTATAGTTCAAGAGAGCAGTTTTTTAATGCAAAATAGGAGATCTCTATTAAAACTTTTGAAATCATAAAATTAAAATAGTAGCGATAAAGAGACTAGCTTAGAAAGCCTTCGCTGGTGATAACTGAGCAACGATAGTAGCTTGAACCAGGGTGGAAGCAGTGGAGAGAGAAGCAATCGATTCAAGAAATATTGTTGATACAAACTCTACAGGACTAGGTGGATGGTGAGGGGACAGAAGGAGGGGGCAAGAAGTGTAATCTCCAGGCATCTGGCTTTAAGGTAGATGGAGAATTGTGCCATTCACTGAGACCGGGAACTCTAGAGAAGCCGGACTAGTGGAGGATAATTGTGAGTCTGTTAGGGGACCTGAGGAACATCAAGCAGAGATGAGTCTGAGCATCTGGAGCTCAGCAGAAAGGGTTGAGCACATGTTCTGTGTGCAAGTTTTAGATCTATGGCTCTCTTCAACAATGTCTGCCTATTTTGGGGCCAGGGCTTCTAGGCCAAGACCTCTGGAAGTTCCAGAAGTCTGACCCAAACAATAGCAACAAAAGATACTGCCCTTTCAAAAAATTTGAGTTGGTAATTTTTTTAAATATCACTTAGAAACAATAGATCACTAGAGTTTTTATAATGATTTCATTTGAGATGATCTTTGAAGGAGGGATTAATCCAACTCAAATTATGATTATGATTGATAGCTTTGAGTCTTTCTTCAGTTTTCTTCAACCTTTTCCTTTTTTTTTTTTTTTTTTAACAGAAATGAGGTCTCACTATGTTGCCCAGGCTGGTCTCAAATTCCTGGGCTCAAGCAAACCTCTTGCCTCTACCTCTCAAAATACTGGGATTACAGGTATGAGCCACTGCACCCAGCCTCATCAGTCTTCTCTAAGTTTGTTGTTCATAAATCCCTCCATCATTGTATTTGGTTGTGATTATTATGAGTTGTTTATTGGTATAGTTTGATGCTGGTATATTAGGTTTATTAGTAAATTATCAATTTTTTACTTTATTCCTCCCAGGGTTTGAGACGGTATATACTTTCCCATCTCACATGATAGCATTCTAAGAAGAGGTATAGAAAGAAATGGTGTCTGGTTTTCTGTATGTGCATACCTGTGTGTCAGATAGTAGGATGGGTAACAGGAATTACTAAACATCATCTTCTCTTCTTCTGGAAGACAGTTTAAACATAGGAAAATTAAACATGTAGTAAACCAAAAATAAAGTCAGTTTCTTTAACCAAGATCTATTTGCCTTAGAATTAATGCCAATTTCTTCTAGATACCAGCATTCAGTTTCTGCCTATTAAAATTTTCAGAGTTTAAGATAATATATTCTTTGAGACTTTGAAGGGTTATTTTTATGAGAATTTGTAAGAGGCTGCGTTGAGAACTACTATTTAAATGAGATTTTGAACAAGACATCCCTTATAGGAAATCAAACTAAAATGAGAGAGATTTAGTCTCTGTTGAACTTTTCATCTTGCTATCTCTTTAGCTTACAGAAGTTTCTTGTTTCCAGTCCTCCTTTGTACAATCTCCCAGTATAGAATTTGTCTTGGAAAACTGATTTGTCTTATTTCCCTCTTATTAAGTTTCTATGCATGCCCTTACCAATTTCATCCTAATAATTTGCAGATTTCATTTGGCTTCATTTATTCCCATTGTTGCTATTTTGAGGCCCTCCCAATTGCTGCACGATATTCAACTCTGGATGCATTCTTGGGGTTTTTCCTTTCAATTAAATGCTTCCAGAAACAAAATTTCAGAAAATGGGTTCACCCTAGCTGACTCAAATCTGAAAGTCTTTCCAAGGAGATTTTTCAGGGAAAATATTACTGGCTTAAAACCTCAAGCACTGAGTTCTGGGTTGCATTTTGAATTTGGCTTTCATTTTTCATATCTCCAGCAACATAAAAATCCTAGCAAGGTAATAGTCTTTTCTAAAATGGGTCCAGTTCTGTAGAATGTGCTTTTTCTTTTTATCCCAAGGTATTTCAAGGTACAGTGTAAACTTTGTGGATTTTTTCCCTCCCTTGACCAACTGACCAAGTGAAAGCAGCAAAGGCCTCATTTACATTCCGTTTAAAAGCTTTTCATTTAATGGAAATTTTTACTCATCTTCCATAGAGAGTGGTATGAGGATGAGTGGGCCCAGTGGAGTATTGTGAAATGTTGCATATGCAAACGATGCTTTTTTTATTTCCTTCCAATAATACCTTTAGAGACAGTCAAATAAATTCTAATAAATTCTTAAAGGTACAGCATTATTCCTATCCTTGCTCCTCAAAACGTGCTCTGTGGGCCAGCAGCACCGATTACAACTGGAAACATGTTAGAAACACAGAATCTGGGGCCTCACTCCAGACTTACTGAGTTGGAATCTGCATTTTAACAATTTCGTCAGATGATTAACATGCATATTAAAGTGCAAGAAGTACTGCAACAAGATCCCAGGTGTCGCTACTGTTACTGCTGCTGCTACTACCACTAGTTCATAGACTGAATTCTTGAGATGCCAAAATTTAGGGAATAAAGGAAAAAGTGCAACAGTACTGCAGAAGGGAGAGCTGGTGACATTAGGTCCTCAAACGCAGCATAAGAACATCAGGCAATTTTGCATCCTATGAGGTTGAAGATTTGGGGAAAGCTGCATAGGATATCATTAGAAGAAAAAGTAGTTATGGAAGAAAGAGAATAATGAATGCATTTCATACACACACACACACACACACACACACACACACACACACACGTGTATATGTATATTATTATTCCCAAATTTCAATAACATCTTCATAAGGTGCATTTTTTCCACTTGTTTATAGAGCAGAAAGCAGGTTCTTTGAGGTTAAGTGGTTTACCCAAAAATCACACAAAAAGTCAATATTAGACATGATTCAAAGCTAGATTTAGCCAACTCTAAAGAATCATCAGGAAAAAATAATTGTTCCTATTTTACTGTCTTCCCAGGATCTAAGACAGTAATGTTATCAATGGTTAAATCAATCTTATTTTCTAGCAGGTAACCTTACTTGAAAAAGAAGACAAAATCCTATTTTCAAAGGAAACACCATATAAGCCCAACTTAAGTCGAGGGTTTTTTAACAAAAATTTAAGCCTCTGAAAGTTTAAGATTCCTCTTAAATTCAAGTATTCACAAATCTCTCATATTAAAAAGGTATTTTTCTAAATTAATTTATTCTGGACACCAAGTTTCTATTTAAGTAAGACCCATTTGTCTGAATGTATGTCAATTAATATTAACTGAGACAGGCCACCCAATAGAATCAGTAAAAAGGAAAAGAAATTTAACAAGGATAAGTAATTATTCCTGGAGCAAAAAGTACAGACATAATAAATGTAGACTACCATTCTATACAAAACTTTAAAAGAGCACATTAAAAAGTAGTATAGTATGAAGTTATATTCTGAGACTCATGAGTACAATTCGAGAAATTAATATTTTTAATTTTCAATTCTCTAGTCAATTTTTGTTCTTAGTATATTTTACTGCAATAATTGAAACAGAGTTTTTCATGAAATATTCATACCCTTAGCAGCTAAAGGCAATTTTGCAAAAGGGTTCTTTTTTTTGTCATTTTATGCACTGTTTATTATTATTATTATTATTATTATTACATTATCATTATTTTATTATAAAGATGTGGAGTACAATTCAAGGTTAGGTATACAAACATTGATTATGCAGGTAGCCTTGTTGATGAGATGTGCCCCTCCCTCCCCTAGCAGTTTCCCTCCACTGCCAATCCCAGCCCCCCTCCCCTGACAGTTTCCCATTACTGCCAAATGCTTTTAAAAGCAGTATCCTTAATGCTTTATCAGTGAATACTTGTAACAGCATCATGCATTAATTTAAAAAATACTGGATCTCAAACAACTTAAATGGAAATGAAAACGGTTGACTCTGGAAAACCATATTTGATGACTCAAAAAGTAGCTCTAGTGATCTCAAAACTCAATAATAAAGCTGCATGTAATTAATTTGAATAAAATTATTTTATGAAACAATTGTAAGGATGTACCCTTCTCCAGCCACAGGACACTCCTTTACATTATTATATTTATTTTTATATTCCATTATATTATTAATTTTTATTATATGGATACTAATAATATTCCTTAACATCCAAGTTTGTTACTTGCATTTTTAGGTGGATAATCAGGTCAACAGATTTATCTTGCATGCAAGGACATGGATATTCTTAGTAGACAGTAGATAAGTATCTATCCTTAGTAGAACAAATGGAAAGTCTTCCCCAAAAGCAAGTCCTTTTTTCCACTAATAGAGCACCCTCCTAAGACACAGTCTTGGTGTTTTAAAAAAGACTATTTAATCTTTTCTGGCCCTTAACTATTCGGAAAAAATAAGATCCAATCTCAGAGCATTCTAATATATAATCAAGAAAAAGTGTAATAATAAAAACACATTCAAAAACTCTGCCTTACTATGTTAATTTTACTCTTAATAAAACAGAGAATGAATATGTCCCTAACAAGATGCCATCTATATCAATATCACCCATGGTAGAAACATTGGTAAATTGCTGTTCAAGTTAGGAACAACTTGACAAAGATATTCACTATCACCAGTATCATTCAACATTATTCTTGAGATGCTAGCCAGCAGTTTTATAAGAATTAAAACATATATAAACTTTTCAAAGAAAGTAAAATCATTACTATTGCTAGATGATATGTTGATTTATATGGAAAGTCCAAACATGACCAAAAACTCATATCAACTGGATGCTATTTGGAACTAAACATACTATTTATAAGAGTGATATAATAATAAGGAAATTCTGGAAAATTATTAAAAAATGAGTGACATGTTGTTAAGATAAAACCATCAGAATAATAGGAAAAATCCTGGGAAAAATTTTTTTAAATCTCAGAATGGAAAAGGCCTTCTGTTTTGTGTCCTAATAGTGACACAAAACCGAGAAACTGTTAAATAAAAGCTGAATTAATTTAACTATGTAAAAATAAAAATGTCTGTGCGAAAAATACTATAGAATAGACAGTGGGGAAATGTAGCAATGATAGACACAGGACCAATATCCTTCACTTATAAAGGCCCTTGGAAATCAATACAAAAGATCGATAACCAAGTAAAGAAAGAAATAAGGCTTTTCACAAACACGAAACCACATATGACTTAAGTATCATATTTCATCAATTGTAACTTTGATTCTTATATTTTATTATTTTACAAATCAGGATGAGTCTTACAATCAATGTCTTAAATTGTATGAACTGCAGTACAAAAAAAGATATTACACTGCACTCCATAGGAAAATAAAATCAAATTTAAACTGTGGTAAGTTAGTTTTTTCCACCAATCAAATTGAAAAATATAAAACAATAAAAATACTCTATTGACAAGGCATTGTCCAAAGGCACTCACACACTCTCAATGGAGGTGAAAATTACTACAACTTTCCTGGATAGCAGTTTCTCAGTACCCCAAAACAATCAAAATACATGTGCTCTTGATCCTACAACTCTAGTTCTAGGAATTAATTCGAAATAAATATTTTCACATGCGTGAAATGAAACAGACAGATATATATTAATTACAACATTGTCTATAATAGCAAAATATTAGAAATAACGTGTACTTAAATTCATAAGTTACCCTATTGCCATGAGTAAATTACCCTATATCTAGCAATAAAATAGCAATTGTCATTTAAAATAGTGAGACAGCTCTTAAATACATTGATTTGAAACAATATCCAAGATGCATAATTAAGTGAAAAGAGGAGCAGAGTATATAAATACTACTATTTGTAAGAATAATAGGCATAGCTAAATGGGAATGGGTATGGTTATGGCCATAAATTCATGACCATCTGTGGAAAAATACACAAAAGCCTATTAATTGTGGTTACCTTCAGAGAGATCAAGGAGACTGAGCAGTTGGGGTAGGAACGAGACTGCAGTTTTACCATTTACCATATTGTACTTCATGAATGTACAAGTGTTTTGGGAGCTGGTCATGGAGGCCCACTGAGAGTTAGGGATCAGGAAGGGCCATTGACCCTGAGACCACTAGGATGCGTTCGGGAGCTATTGATCCCATTTCCTCCCCCTTTCTACTCAGCACTAACCAGATTAAGCTCCCGTGAGCTCAAAACATAGAAACTCTGAGATCAGGACGAACACAAGCTAACTTTAGAACTCATTGCTCCCATTCTTCCATAAACCTCAATTTTGGCTTTCACACAACTTATAATTCAAACTCGTATCACATCGAAGAGCCTTAGTATTGGTCACAGGCTTCTGGGTCATGATCTTAGGATTTATTGAAGGTGTAAATTGTAGAATGCAGTTTTAGAAGACAGCCATTTTGTTGAAAGAATGCAGCTGGGTTACTTGCAGGTAGCCCACTGTGAACTTTGGACTGGGCCACATTCCAAACATTCTGGGATGGGCCACTATCCTTTGTAAAGTAAATACTTAAGCTTCTATAGAATTGTTTAACTTGGCATAAATCAATCAGCTTAGGATGAAAAAGGTTTATAGAATATATCAGTCACAGATTAGGTTATCCTTTGTTATGGGATTTTAAGATTATCATATGAAAAGAGTTTAAAGGCAATCATTGATTAAGTTTTCATGGATTAAGGTTTCTGGTGGGTGGGGGAGGCCCCTTCCACATCTGACTTTGTGTATAAAAGACCCGTTGTAATTCCCAATAACACACATCACTTCTGCACTAGACTGGAGTCCAGTCTCTTTCTTTCTTTCTCTCTCTCTCTCTCTTTCTTCTTCCCCCCAATCGCCGACGCCATCTCTACCTTTGGGGTACCCTGAACCCAGCTGGAGCTGGTCTCTGGCACAAGTGCACGTTAAATATCTTAAAAATAAATAACATTAAAATTATGATTTTAATACAGTATGCCAACAGAGTCTAACCTTTTTAGTAGAAAAGCATAGTAAAGATTGAGAATCATTGACAATCACAATTCCCTCATTTCACAAGAAAATTCATCTATTATTAAACAACTTTCCCAGGATCGTTAAATTATCTCAGTGTCCTTTCCAATGCTAAGTTTTATTATTTTACTTTATTTTATTTATGTTAAGAAATACAGTACATTAGTTTTGGGAGGGCAAGGTTTATTGATTTCATTCATTCATTGACTTCTGCTATTCATTGCCTTCTAACCTAACCCGAAAAGGATTCTCAAAAAATTATGTTAGGAAGGGGCTAGTCCATTCTGAAATAGGTGAATGAGGAACTATTTAGCCTGATGTGCTCCTCAAATCTCCTTCATTCTGGCCTGTTCTCCATTTCTTGTGCGAAGAAACAATCGCACCAAACAAGAATTGAATGCTTTGATATCTATGCCTGTTTGCGCTAGAGGTTGAACTATGGTCACCAAATTCATGAACTTCTCTCTAATTGTAACTCAAAAAGGAAGAGAGAAATTGCAATGCACAGAATTCCAAGAACTAAAACATCTGTTTGCAAGTAATACAACAACATTATCAGCACATCTCCTGGGGATTCCTAGTGACAAAGTGATGTCCAACTATCAAACCACTAGCCCACTGCTAGTTAAACACAATATACCTGTTTTCCTCCTAAAAAGTGTCTCCTGGTCCTGGAAGCAGTAGCTTCACTTAAGAGAGAAAATCACAGATTAGCAATTTTGATTTCTGGAATACTCATCAAATTTGGTTCTGGTTACTTGCATATGCTCTGCTTTCTGGTTTTATCATCATTTTTCTGCTTTTCTTGGCAAATGATAGAGTGTAGTAAGGTGTTTCCTTTTCACTGAAACCCAGCCAAAAATATAAGACGATTTTAGAGATTCACTCATACCACAATAAAACCTAATTCTTCATTAAGAAGACATAAATCAAAATCTCAGAATTTAAAAACACTTCAAATTTTATCTATATTTATCTAAGACTTTTAAAGTGAAATGAGCATTGTACACATAGTTTTCAATGGAGAAAAATAATAATAATTACTTTAGAAAAAACCAAGTTATTATTTTTATTTAGATCATATTTTGGGCCATTATTCTAATTGTTACAGTAGTTGATTTAAATATGAAAAAAGGTGAACTAGAACTCAGTGTATTCTAACTTCATAAGAGAAAAAATAATATATACCACTATCTAGAATTGCTAAGCCTGCAAGAAAACATTCCTTTACAAATGCTAATGACTATACTAATGTAGTAGTTAACCCTCACTTGTTTCCCACAATTATATAAGAAATTAATTAATTTAAAAATATGAAACTTTAAAATAAAAATTTTTAAAAGCAAATACTAATGACAAAAAATTCAAAAATATTAACATGTATTGAGTCAGAAATCATATTTTTAAAAATGTAACATCTTAGGGAAAATTTTTAAAACATAAGATTTAACCTCAAGTATTTTCCTTGCACTTAAATAGGACACATTGATTAAATGAAATGCAAATATTATATAAAATGATTCTGAAGGGCTCACAATTTCCAGAACAGTAGATGGAGTAAGGAATTCTGAAAACCCACTCTTCCATAAAGCAATAAGAACACTGTCAAAAATTATCAAAATCAACATTGTCAGAGTTCTCAAAATTAAAGGCTAGCAAAAAAAAAAAATCTGAGTATTTGAGGAAAAATAACCGAATCTCAATAACAACAGCAAGCTTTGAAACATTTTGACTTAGACTAACCTTGTCCTTCTCTACCCAGTGCTGCAGTAATCTTAAAAACCAATAGCACACTTATCTACTCAATCCTGAATTGTAACTCACATCTTTAAATTAAAAATTTTTTTTAAATTTTTTTAAAAAAGGCAAACCTCCAACTATAGGACTCCTAGAAGAAAATATAGGAAACCCTTTATGCACATTGGAGTAGGTAATGAATTTTTGAACAAGACCCCAAAAGAGAATGCCATAAAAGCTAAGACAGACAAGTGGGGCCTCATCAAACTGAAAGGATTTTGTATAGCAAAAAGCCATCAAGAGAATAAAGAGACAACCCACAGAATTAAAAAAAAAATTGTAAATTATGCATCTGACAAAGGCCTAACATCCAGGATCTACAAGGAACTCAAATGAAGTGAGAGAAAAAAAACTAACAACCCCATTAAAAAGTGGGCAAAAGGACATGAACAGACACTTCTTAAAGGATGACATACAAGCAGCCAACAGACACATGAAAACCTACTCAGCCTCACTAATCATCAGGGAAATGCAAATCAAAACTACAGTGAGATATCACCTAACACTGGTAAGGATGGACATCATTAATAAGTCAAAAAACTACAAAAACTGGTACTGTTGCAGAGAAAAGAGAAAGCTTCTATACTGTTGGTAGGATTACAAGCTACGAATAGTTCTATTTCTATAGAAAACAGGGTGGTAATTCCTAAAAGAACTAAACATTGGCCTTCTATATGATCCAGCAATCTTACTCCTAGGAATATACCTGGAGGAACATAAATCGCTCTACCATAAAGACACCAGCACAAGCATGTTTATTGCTGCACTATTCACAATAGCAAAAAACATGGAACCAACCCGGATAACCATCAAAAGTGGACTGGATAAAGAAAATGTGGTACATAGACATGATGGAGTATTACACAGCCATAAAGAAGAACAAAAGCATGAACTTTGCAGCAACTTGGATGGAGCTGGAGGCCACTATACTAAGCTAACCATCACAGAAACAAGGAACTGAACCACATGTTCTCACTCATAAGGGGGCCCTGAATACTAGTCACATCAGCATCAGGGAGGGATGGGCAGTCACAGGACACTGATAGGGGAGGGAAAGAGGAAAAAGGTTGGGGGGCACATGACAACACAAAGGGTACCTGGGGAGTGAAGGCCAATTAGATGCTCAAACTTCACCTGCATGCAGCCTACTTACCTAGTCAATCCTCACTTGTACCCTACATCTCTATAATAAAAAACCAAATAAATTGTTAAAAGAGGAGGAAAAAAAAAACACAGGCTAACAACTACAGTAGCTCTGAACACCAGTAGCACAGCACTCACCACAGAGAGAAGAAATGAGTTTAGGGTACCTTAAGAGTCCCATCTCCAGAGTACTATTACTATTTCACCTGTCTGGCAGCTTACTGAAAAGCTCCACTCTCAGAATTTGTCATTATTTATTTCTGATTCAGAATTAACTCTGTCCTAACCCCAGGGTATTTGTTAAACACTACCAGTAGTAATTGTTTAACACTGCAGCTGCCTGAAGCAGCATTATAAGTTAGGGTTAAAAAGACACTGACTAAAATATTTAAAAGGAAAAGTTGAAGATGTCTAATGAGGCTTCAAAAATCTCCTATGTAATCCAGGGAATCCAGAAGGCCACAAACCTGTGCAATGCATGTCCAGAAAACACCTAAGAAGGCTCAAATTTCTCATGTCTGGCTGACCTTAAGACTCTGTGCAATCAGAAATGAAGAGAAGGGCAGGGTTATAAACTTCCCACATACAGTGCACTTCAGCAAAGGTTTAGGGAAATCTCTACCCAGTCATTAAATAACCACTGAGGCAGGGTTCGGTGGCTCAGCCTATAATCCCAGCAATTTGGGAGGCTGAGGTGAATGGACTGACTGAGCCCGCAAGTTCAAGACCAGCCCAGGCAACTTGTCTCTACCAAACCTTGTCTCTACCAGAAAAAAAAAAAAAAA